>NC_057798.1:222981153-223281153 GCF_018294505.1 Triticum aestivum | reverse complement strand
ACAAGAAACAACAACTCCAGACTCAGGCAAGCGTATTTGCTCCCTGGTCATCAAAACCCAATCAATCCCATCACAACTAGACGTAGGCTTTTACCTTCATTGAAGGGGCCGAACTAGTATAACTCCCATGTCCCTTGTCCGGTTTAACCCCTTCAAGCTAACCCGTTGCGATGGCTCCACGACTAAGTCCTTTCATGAGGACATCTAGACGTGTTAATTCCACGACACTTACCATGTGTACATACCTATATTCGCCCTTCAGCAATCAATGGCTAGAATAATATCCTCACAAAAAATTTGCCCACAGAACACGAGTATATAACAATGCATGGTCTGTTAGTTACCCTGAAGAATTTGTTTGTGAGGACAGAACATGATTACATAACATGCATGACATGGTAGTTTCCTGTGAAGAATAGATTGCGAGATAACATGAGTATAACCATGCATGGCACTTCTATATTTTCGAACCCAGTATACATTTCCCTGTATTTTCCTGCCAGTTCCAACAGGGACATATCAATGTTGTTTCTTGCATTATCCTACTCATACTCTGAACAATGCTGATCTTACATTTACAATGCCTGTCCTTTTTGATATGATGCAGTGTCCCTACAGTTACTGCCCTTTGTAATCACACCACCTTTGCCAAAAATAGGGAAGCACAACTGGTTCCTCACTCGATCAGACGACGGCAAAAGACTGATGATCATTCGGACACATGAGCCAGAAAAGTTATATTGCAAAAACCCCACTGTATACAAGCACCGTGTAATACGTGAGTATTCAGACAGTGGTTGTTATGTCTATGAGCAGGATACCAGCTTGTTGGGGCCTTTAGGATTTTTTAGTTGGAGGCGGGTAAACAGCCTTGGTTCACACTCTGTGTTTCTCGGACTCAATTATCCGATTAACCAGGAGATCACCGTTGGCAAGGACCTTGATAATAGAGAGGCTCTGTTTTCTATGGAAAACTGTGTCTACACAGCGAGCCCTAGGAGTTCGGGAGCAAACTCCCCTGATTGTCAACGATACAACCTGTAGCTAAAAGAAGGTGAGAATGACAAAGGCATCCAGATTAACTTTGATCCTTGGATGTCTCAATTACGACAGGCAGTGATGTGGTTCAAGCCTTCAGGTTGATAGGTAATTGGGATGTTGCATCGAAAGGGTGGAGTACTGGTGTCTCCGGATCACTGGTCGCTGAAGCGGGGCTGCAAATTATGATGATGTTGGATCATCTCTTCGAATGACTTTGTTGTCTTTGCTGCTGGTTCTGGATGCGTAGTTCTTTCTTTTGTTATGCATATTCCTTGTCATTTGGTCATCCTCATCTATGTCACTCTTACTATGTAATAGTTGCTTCTGTTTAGAATGTCATTCTCATCTAGATCACGAGAGTCTGAGCGCTGCAGATGGGTGTGTTTCGGTGGTGTAGCAAGACTTCTTATGAACTATCATGTCTTGCTGTTTATGTCAGTAGTAGCCACTAGTCAGTGTTTGAATGTTGTATATATCGTTGTTTTGAATTGTTTATTGTCTCGACCTACTGGTGGTCTAAATGAGGGCATCACCATTCTCCAGTGTTCAGAGCATATCTCCTTTTCTCAAGTCATATAATTTGAGCTCAGTGTCTTTTCGATGATGTACACTTGTTTGGGCCAGTGAGGTGTCGTTGAATATGGGTCGAGTAGTAACGCAATGCCAAACAGGTCAATTATGACTCTCGGGCCGGGCTCTCAAAAGATCCTAAAAAAAGGCCGGGCTCTCCAAAAAAGAAAGAATAAGGACTCTTAGGCCGACATGTCGGCGCCACCGGTGTTTTCGTGCGCTTGCGCACCGAGAGCATATTGGCGCGTGCTCGAAATTCATGCTACCTTTTCATCCCCAGTCTGCCGCCCCTCCCCCACCTTTGGAATCTCGATTCCTACTCCAGTTCCCCCAAATCCCCCTCCTGTACTCCCTGTACTCAAGTGCACTATCATGTCGCCGGTCCACGCAGATCTCCGAGCCGGAGATCTTGAGGTCCGTCCTGCCTTCGGTCGCTGCGTGCTGTCGCTCAATAGTGGCATGGCGGCACTTGACGACCAGTTTGCCGGCAAAGTGCTAATGGTAACCATCAACAGCGACCGGCCTCCCGTCTCGCCGGACGACCTTGTTAAAGCTCTTGGCATTGTGCACGGCATCCAAATAAGTGACTTGCTCGTCGAAGTCTGTCCGCCACCGGCTGATTTCTTCGTCAGGTTCTGGACAACTTTCGACTGCAGTCATGTGTTCGAATCTTCCCGGCGTTTGTTTTGCGATGGTGCGCTAGTGAGCTTTGATCGGTGGCACCCAGGATGGGGCTCGGTACCCTCTGAGCTTGAGTTTTTAACGAAGCTTACCTTCCACGGCATGCCTCGACGTGCTTGGAACAGCGAGTCCATGAACGAGCTTATCAACGGCCTTGGAGGTGAGCTCGTAAGTATGTTTGTTCCTCCAAACAGCTGGGCTCTGATAGTTATGGCATGGATGACGAAGCCATCCACCATACGGAAGGTGATTGGTGTTGACATACCGGTGCAGGAACCGGGGTTGTACTATTTGTCGCCACCAAGGCTGACGCAGACCACGTTAGGGATGTACCTGTATTGAGTGTTCGTGCATGTCAAAGAAGTGGTCAATCCATCAATCGAAGTCCTGCCGCCGACGCTGGTGCCAGGGTCCGTCGACGATCTCCATTACAGGAGTCAATGTCAGACTTTCCCCGTGTTGCTCAGAACAATGGATGGCACAGGGCCTACTCCATGGCGCGGTGGAGGCCACTGCTTCTTTGGGAGAAGAGGCAGGGTTGGCTGCCTGGATGTGCTCTAATTTGAGGTAACAACTGAATATTGTCAGATACTAGTTAAATCCAAGCTATGGGTGTGAAGCACTGATACGCCAGTACATTTGATTGTGACATGTTCTAATTTTGTACCTGAACTTTTTTTAGAAAGGGTTGTACGTCAACTTAATGTGCTAGCAGAACTTATTGTGTTGTCTGTCTGTTTTCTTTGCACGGCATTCAAGATATTTCCCCGTCATTGATAAAGACGATGAACTGTTATGTACAACTTCGTTGGTTTCAACATAGCCCTACCCGTAGCGATCCACTGCTTCCATCCTGATTGTGCTGCGTGCGTAAAATTTTTGTATGCAAGTTCAGTGTGCTATGATGTTCTATATGATTGTGTCAACTATATAAGTTTTTACTGAGCATCAGCAATGCATATGGCTGAAAGATATATTTACGAGCATCGACCGATGGGTCTCTCTCTATATATATATATATATCTCTCTCACACACACACACATACACACACACATGCACACACACGCACACATGCACAAGTGGGACCCGTTGAATTATTTATTTGCTCATGACATCTTTTAAATAGGTTCCACTGTAATCTAACTTTTTTCTTAAGTTATTAATTGAGCTCAGTGACTTCAAAAAGTTGTACAGAAGCCTTGTTTGGGCCTTTCCGGCGTCACTGAATATGGGCTGAGTAGCCATGTTAGGTTGTACTGTACTACACAAGCCTTTTTTTCAACATCAGCAATGCAACTGGGCCAACAGTTGTACACAATATCCGGGTCAACTTGTTATTCTCCGCCCCGCTGGGCTGCAAACTTTCCTAGGAGGTACGCATTAGGCTTAACAATAAATGGACTTTAAGAAATAATAAATGGGATGTAATTATAATAACTGGGCAGTAACTATGCACCAAACGCATAATTAGTTTTAAAAATATATTATTTTTGGAATTTGAAAATTTTAATTTCATAACTTGTTGCGCGCGCAATATTTCCTTGGATTTTAACATAATACAACTTTATTTTGAAATTATATTTAACCTGACTAGAAATTTCGGATAAAAATATTTCGGATCCCATCAAAATGTGGGAATTTTTTTGAATTCTGTTTTGAGCGGTTGTTTGAAATTATTAATCATTGTCCTAGCTAGAAGTTGGCTTGTACTTTTAACACACTGTAAATGGGTTGTAGTAAATTCCATTAGAATTAAAAAATGGGCTGTACATTCTTACAAATCGCAAATGGGCTATATGTTCTCAGCCAAATCCAAGCTGTGGGCCTACTAAGTTGATGCGTACCAATGGCTTTGTCAACTTAGTCAATATAAACGATTCTAGCTGCAGTGATTGTACAATGTCCATCGAACGGCCGTAGTGCTTCTTCAACCTCTGGTCTTCTTGCTCCAGCCGCACAAAGCAGCGCCGGTCGTGCCGCGTGCTCCTGCCTCCCGTGGTCGGCTATGATGCCGTGGAGGCCTCACCGCCCCGTAATACTGCCACCGTTGGACAGGCTATCCCTCTACTCACCCACACCCCCTTTTATTCTGCGGTGACGGCAGCCTCACACCGCAGCCGAACCAGTGAACCCTCGTACTCCTCTCCGCCCGGGCTTCCACTTCTGCGTCTTTCCCGGCTCCATGTCGTCCCCTTCCTAGGCCTCACCATCGTCCACCGCCCTGGTGCTCTCGGCGCGGCGTGGTCAATGTGGTCAACGACCGACTTCCATCGGAAGAGTACTGTACGTGGAGTGGCTGACAACTGGGTCCAGGCGGCCGCAAAGAAGTGCCTCCTTATTATGCGCAAAATAATTATTCCTCCACCTGACAGCAGGGACCCACCGGACGGGCCACCTTATTTTGCCGAAAAAACATTTCCCCCCTGACTGCTGGGACCCACCGGACGGGCCACCATATTTCACGAAAAAAACGTTCCCCCCGCTGTCAGCTCGGACCCACCGAAAATGCCTCCTTATTATGCACAAAAAAATGAATACTCGCCTTGCTGGCTGGAACCCACCTTGGTGGGAGGCTGACTTGTGGGCCTACTAAGTTGATGGGGACGGATGGCTTTGTCAACTTAGTCAATATGAACGATTCTAGCTCCAGTGACCGTACGATGTCCGTCCAACGGCCATAGTTCTTCTTCCACCTTTGGTCTTCTTGCTCCAGCCGCCCAAAGTAGCGTCGGTCGTGCCGCATGCTCCTGCCTCCCGTGGCCGGCTGTGCTGCCGCGGAGGCCTCACCGCCCCCTACTATTCCCACCACTGGCCGGGCCCTGCAGCGACGGCAGCCTCACACCGCAGCCAAACCAGTGAACCCTCGTAGTCCTCTCTACGCGGGCTTCCACTGCCGCGTCTTCCCCAGCTCCACGTCGTCCCCTTCCTAGGCCTCGCCGTCGTCCACTGCCCTGGTGCTCTCGGTGCGGCGTGGTCAACGTGGTCAAGGAACAACTTCCATCGGACGTGGACTGTACGTGGAGAGGCTGACAGCTGGGTCCACGGCCGCAGCAAGGAAGTGCCTCCTTATTATGCGGAAAATAATGATACCTCCACCTGACAGCAGGGACCCACCGGACGGGCCACTGTATTTCGTGAAAAAAACGTTTCCCCCCTGACTGCTGGGACCCACCAGCTACATCTTTGCACGCAAGGAAGTGTGTCCGGGCAAAAAAAACGATTCGCCACCCTGACTGCTGGGACCCACCAGCTACATCTTCGCACTCAAGGAATTGCCTGACAGTCGGGACCTACCTGGTCAAAGCGTTCGTAGCATTGTCATTCTGGTCACGAACGTGTACGTACAAACTGGTCAATGTAGAGGCGCGCACGTGTCGTAGTAGAGGTGCGCATGTAGCATGTACACGTATGTACAGCGGCCAGTGTGCAAGAAAGAAAATACGGCCACGTATGTGTACATACGGGTGGGGTCTCGAATGCCTACTCGCGCATACGTACGGCCAGGGCTCGTGTACATGGTTGGGTCGGAACGGAGAAACTGCGTCGTCGTCGTGTTCATGGGGAGGCAACGAAATGCTTCGTGTTCATCGGGAGGCAACAGAACGCGTGGGAGCCAACCGGCTTGGACGGAACAGGTGATGGAAACAAGGCCTGGTGTACTGCAGAACGGAGGAAACGGCCTTGAGTTCGACCGGCCACGTTCGAAACGGGATCCTGTTCATCGGGAGGGGTCTGGCGTACCACAAAACGGAGGAAACAGACCTCCTACGGTCGAAATGGGGGTCCTGTTGATTGGGAGGGGTGTGGGGTACCGCAAAACAGACGAAACAGACTTGTGTTGGAGCGCTACGGTCGAAACGGGGGTCCTGTTCATCAGGAGGGGTGTGGCGTACCACAAAATGGGACTCCACGGGATACTGTTCATCTCCACCGTTGACCTCCTCTAGCCACCACGGGCTACCATCGACCTCCTCCATCCTCCATGGGCTCCTGTTCATCCAGCCTCCACCGTGCGCTACTCTACCGGCTACTGTTCAACCACCCCTCCACGGGCACCCCTCCATTGTCTACTGTTCATCCAGCCCTCCACGGGGTTGTCCTGTTCATCCAGTCCTCCACAGGGTCCTGTTCCTCCAGCCCCAACTGGCTCGATCGATCGGGGTCCTGTTCATCCAGAGGCAACGCCACGAGGTCCTATTCATCCACCCCCACCGCTCACTATCCATCCCCCCCCCCCCCCCCCGGCAATGCTCACTGTTCATCCAGAGGCAGCATCAATCGGCTTCACTTAGCAGCAGTACGAAGGAATCGCTCAATCGGATTCAATTAACAGCCATCGATCGATTGCTCGGGTTCAGTAACACGTAGCCTGCAGTGCAATCGCTCGGGTTCAATTAGAGCCCAACGCATCGCTCGGGTTCACTTAGAGCCAACGCCTCGCACACACGCGCGTACGTGTACGAGAGAAACACGCATCGCTCGGCCCTCGACCTCCCACCGTAACCTGGAACTCCCCGAAATTTTCCTAGCCCTCGCTTCTACCACGGTTTTTTCCGTCATGGACGACCCCAAAGAATGTCATGCAGCTGCGTCTCCGGCCCGCCCAGGACGAAAAGCCTATTTTCTGTCATGACTTTTTGTCATAGAAGTAGGAGCCCACCACATATATGATGATACCGGGTTTTGTAACAATTATCGTCATAGAAGTGTCATAAGTATGACAGGAAAAAATTTCGTTCGGCCCAAAATGTCACGGATGTGTATTTTTTGTAGTGGCAGCTAGTAGCATATTTAAACTAGCGCCTCCCAATTAAGCCCGAGGAGCCGAAAAAGCCTAGCGGGGCATTGGGAACTGTGCAATATGGCTATGTACGTAAAGTGCTCTACTACTACTCTATAGGTTGTGGCATTGCACTCATGGACTTCACTCCATTATCGACTCTATAAAAGAAATTCCTCTTGACATGTGTTTTTTTAAACGGAGGCAAAAGCTTTGCCTCATCTCATTCATAAAGAAGGAACTACTAACAAAGTTCGACGAGATCCATTCCACAAATGGAAGCGAAAAGCCTAGTCTCGCTGTATCAAATAACTCAAATGTTCTGCCCCCGCAGTAACCATCGCTGATAAACAGGCTGCTAGTGTGTGCGTGAGAGGAGCGGCTGAGTAGGCCAGCTATGTCAGAGGAGCGTCTAGAGCATCGAGCGTACCCACTAGGCCACTACGCAGGTGTACTTTCCCTGCATTGATAGTACAGTGATGGTTCTAGAGAACAGTAGTACCCTCCACTTCCAACTGTAGCTCCTTGGCCCTGAGATTCAAGAGTTCAAAACTGGTGCACTGTACTAGAAGTACAGTACATCGCACTACTAGTTGAGAAAGTAGTACTAGTACTGCTACAGTACGAGTACGTACTCCTCCGTCCCATAATGTAAGACATTTTTTGAGACTAGTTGGCATGTACAAAAAATAACAAAAACAACCCAAAATTTCTTAATCCACGCCAAAACTACTACCTAGTGCCAAAAATTTCTTAATAGTGCTATTATTTACAGTATAATGCAATCCCATAAAGTTCCATCATGCTAGTACTAGTAGTAAATAATAGCCTCAACCCTTCACTAAGGAATGATCTACAGTTGGAAGGGACGAGGCCCTACGGTTACTACGCTCTTATCTCCTCCTCGCCAGTTCCCCTCCCCTTGAAGGGAAGGCAGTTCGTCACTGCTCCCATGGATTCGCCAGGCGGTTCTCCTCCTCGTCAGGGCTGTGAGACCTTGGACGGCGATCCTATCGGAGAAACTGCACGCCGCTCCGACGTCCTCACCGCTGCAAGACTTGGTGCTTCCTGCACCAAATTTTTCAAGACGGTGCTTAAACAGGGTTGGGAAAAGGCCATGCTTGTTGGTCTTCCATGCGTCCTCAAGGAGAAGGTTCTTCTATGGGACAATCCTTCGAACAATCCACCGCTCCCTGGCCATGGTTGCACGTTGACTCCGCTAGAGTTGCCGACGTTGAGAGGTAGTCGGATTTTGTCCGATGAGCAGGTCAATAATGGAGTTTGATCATGTAGTACTTAGTTATTCCATTTCCATCCCGTAATTTCTCTGCTGCCCACTATCTTATATATAGGTATGGGTCGGTGCCAATGAAGATTGGCTTGCATACCTCCGACTGGATACCACCATCATTTTGCACAACATCCACAGCAGTGCGACCGTTCCCATAGACCCCTTCTCCACCATTGGGATCGGCCTTCTGGACTGGCTGGGCTTGAATACGTATGATGATGCCTACATGAGATTGAAGTGATAGCAATTGCGGACCTGCCGACAAAGCAACGCGGCTACGACGATTACTATCTCATCGCGGTGTTCGACATAAGGATTGCCATCAATGCAAGAGGCAGTAATCGCAGAGGCTGGCGCATGTTGGCGGCGACAGATTTGTACCCCTACATGTTCGAAGACGTCGTGCGCCATCTAGGCCGCATCTTCCCGGTGACAAGCCAGGGGACTTGTTTCATCTGGTTGCCACCTACGGTACGGGTGATTACAAACAGAATGCACAAACCATCATTTGCATCCCTAACGGTACTCCATTATTTTACAGGGTCCAATCATCCCCCGATCAAAATAAGATCGCCGATCCTAGATGTGCATTTGCATCCGCGATTCGGTCTAACCTGGAACCTTGTAGCTGACTTTGGCAAGTTGGGATCAACTATCTTAGCAGTCGTTACCCATTGTACCACTGATGTGCAACATGGTCACACAATCTACCACGATCGGACCGTCACCATCTACCCAGGTATTCCATCTTTTAACCCTCTCGCCTTCTCTTTCATTGTTGTACTACTTACTAGTACTAGTAGGAGTACTTTTTACTTTGGAGGACGTGTATAGCTAGCTTGGCCCTTGAAGACTTGAACCCACTAGGTGCCACCATTTTTGTTTTTACATGGCTTACTATCTCATCCATGTGGCCAAGAGTGGCTATATATAATAAGCCGGATATTTTACTTCCTCTATACCGGAGTAGTACTATTTGCTGCACAGTATTACTGACCGCCATATTTGAGCACAACATTATTATGCACGGACCTTGACTATGTACATCACCATGTGTCCAGATCTGAGATGCCGCGTGTACCACATGAACGGTACGGAGTTCGACCCCCGTGATGCTACGTGGGTGCCGAGGAACACTCTTGGAGAGTACTCGCTTTTCATTGGGGACAGCAACCCCATTGTGAAGCGGATGCCACCTTCCGTGCACGACACCGAAGGCCTGCCATTCATGAAGCATGGTTGTGTCTTCAGTGCGCACCACCGGATGAACGACATGCTGGGACATGCTATCCCTGATTTGTGCCGCTTCAGCTTGGATGGGTCTCTATCGTGTGGAACCGGACTAGAAAGTTGCGACAATGATTCCCGTTGCCCACCGCTATGGATTGTGCCATCCATGAAGAACACCTGGGACTGGAACCTGGAGGAGGACATGTAGCCCATCTATAACGTGTAAGTGGAGTACGATAAATTGTGAACGACAGCGCTGTGAATATATGTAGACTAGTCGTGCACAAATTTATCACATGAATTGGAGATGACTTGTGTGGCATACTGGCATTTGTCCTTTAGAATTGATTACTAGTAAATGTGTTTTGTGTACGTGCAACTTGTGTGGTTGTTGCACGGGCTCCAACACGCTCTTTGAGAAAAAAGGTGGCACAGCTTTGGATATAGGTGACGTGGCGGCATCATACAGTAGCATCGTTCGCTATAATTGTAGTATACTCCTACTAGGACGACAACTCCTATAAAACCTTGTGCTTGGATCTTTGCCTCTTCGGGAGGTTCAACAGTTCGTACTCGTGTGAACCTTGCACTTGGCACTTCGCCTCTTCGGAAGGTCCAACAATGATGATACTACAGTACAATATGCTTCTGGCAATCTGACATCGATTGAACTGTTGCACGTCCACCGTGAGGGCGAGGGCGAGGAGAGGGAGAGGGAGAGGGCGCTGTAGTCAAAACCCTCTCCTCGTCCTGCAACCACCATGCGCGTGGGCGAGGGAGAGGCATAGTAAGCAAGCTTCTCCTCGTTCGGCGAGTTGACGGGACACATCAAAGCAATACTAGTACTAGTCCATACTGCCTCCTTTCCGGTTAATATGGCTTAATTTGAAATGAGAAAAATACACTGGCGGTCAATGTATGTGACAATACGCTCTTTACGGTCACTATATATAGTTTTGCGGTGATTATATGATCACTAGCTCGTCGTAGATCACCGTATTGCACCCTACTGACCGGCCACATAGTCGACGTGGCACTTTGTTGACTGGTTAGATTGTCACCTGGTTTCTGGGTCCCACCTGTCAGTTGGCAAAGCAAAGAAATCAGTTAAACAAAACTTTACACAGGCGCGACAGGAATCCAACCCTTGCGCGCGAACCACCCTGGCTGTGTATGTGAGTGCATGCACGTGTACTCCCTCGGTCTTCCAACAAAGAGTGTACATTGGCTAAAAAACAAAGAGTGTAGTACATCTACACTTCCCACTACTAGGAAAAGGGCTATAGCCAATATGGACAATAATGGCGCACCACATATAGGTACGCCATTAAACTCCAAATACTAATGGTGCACCACATCCACGGTGCACCACTACTAACAGATTTTTTTTATTTTTTTTAAAACTAGTAATGGCGCACCAAGGGATAGTGCGCCATTACTAGTTAAACTAGTAATGGCGCAGCACACCCTCGGTGCGCCACTACGTACAATTTTTTTTATTCTTTTTTTCAAAACTAGTAATGGCGCACTAGGGGAGAGTGCGCCATTACTAGTTTTAACTAGTAATGGCGCACCACACCCTCGGTGCGCCACTACTAATTTTTTTTTAATACTAGTAATGGCGCACCTGGGGATTGTGCGCCATTACTAGTTTAACTAGTAATGGCGCACCACACCCACGGTGCGCCATTACTAACTTTGAACAAAATTCCACCGAATGCACCCCCCCTGGATCGCCTTTTAAGTTTAAAAAAAATAAAAGAAAATGATAGAAATGTCAACAAAATAAAAGAAAATAAGTTTCCCATGTGATATGTGGTCTACTTGTTGGGAAAATTTACAAATATTAATTTCGACTTTATTTGCAAAATCTCTCTGGGTTTTTTTTAAATGGGCATAACTTTTGCATACGAACTCGGATTAAAAAGTTTTTTATATGAAAAATCATCTACTGGAAAAGTTACATCCGAATTGAACTGGGGGAACTTTGTTCAAGATTTTCAGAATCCCCAAAAACCTAACAGAATAAAAGATACGGGGCTTTTAAGATCTAGAGAGGGGGGAATGGAAAAAAATTCAAACTTACTAGTGGCGCACCATTTGCTAGGTGCGCCACTAGTGACAGAAAAAAAATTGGTTTCGAAATTTTTTTGAATTTTTTTTTAAAATATGATACGTAATATGACCGGGAAGTTTGAAATATTTTTGAAAATTTCATCATACTCATGAACATGAACAAAGTCCTAGACGTCAACAAGGTTTAATAGGATTGATATGATAGATATATCAACAAGTGCCTGTTAAGTGAGGTGATGCTGGGGTTGCATAGAACTGCGAAGTTAAGCGTGCTCGGGCTGGAGTAGTGTGAGGATGGGTGACCTTCCGGAAAGTTTGACCACTTAGTGCGATTTGACTTGAGATTAAGCATATGGACCCGAGATTAAGCCAGTGACCCAAGATTAAGAAAAAACAAAAAAAATTGAAAAACAAATTCTGAATTTTTTTTGAAAAAAAAGTGTTACTAATGGCGCACTTCTATGTGGTGCGTCATTACTAAGTCAGATAGTAATGGCGCACTTCTACGCATACTAATGGCGCACCAAATGTGCGCCATTAGTATTTCTTACTAGTGGCGTGATAATAGTGGTACACTTGTAGTGCGCCATTAATGGCCAAAACAAGTGCGCCACTAATTAGCCTTTTCCTAGTAGTGTCCAATGCATTTAGCCATTAATCAAAATCGATATTGATTGACTAATGCACCAACTTGTGCTCTAGGTATAGGCTACATGTCTATCCTTAATTACAGCATGCAATAACCTTCATTTAATCTTCTTCTCTCAATGGTCGCATGCACACATAAGTCTGCTACTTTTGAGCATTAATTATGCCATGGTCAATGTGTAAATCTCTAAATGTACAGTCTTTCACGGACATAGGGAGTAGATTGAGCACTTGAGCGTGAGCGTGTGTGTTGCATCGTGTGATGTGTGCCGCATGGGTGCGTGAGTGTTGCGTGCGTCCATGTGTACGTGTGAGTGTTGCATGTTGCATGCATGCATGCATGCATGAGGCTTACTCCCTCCCATTGACATGTTCATATTTCAAGCTTTCTATGTTCCCTCCATATGGTGATACTCCCTCTGTTCCCAAATACGGAGTAAAAGCCTCCCTCTGTTCCCAAATGCGGAGTATTTGTCTTTCTAGAGGTTTTAACAAGTAACTACGTACCGAGCAAAATGAGTGAAGTGAGCGTAAAGGCATAGGGATACTGTAGATAGGAAGTCTTCGTGATCCATTATTCCCCATCCTGGTCGGAGAGAACTATTCAACTAGTCTTCGCAGTGAAGTGATAATACATGCTGCAGCAGATGGGACACTTAATTAGTAAGCTGAACCAGCGTGTTGGTGTTACTAAATCAGCCTTACCCAGTACTGCCATCATGTTTGTCGGTAGAGAACGCTTCCGCAAATACACCTACGCACCTCTCCCCTCCATTAACTGACATATGGGCCCTCATGAGGTAGACCCACATGTCATCGGTGTAACTTTTTACACTCTGAAGGACGGTATATCCTGGTAGTAGTACTAGTAGAACTGAGATTTAATGCACTTTCTTCACCCTCTTTCACTCTTCTTCCTCCTGTCTTCTTCTTCCTCATGTCTTCCCCATCATCGGCAACACACCATCTTCCCCCGCTCACTGCTCGCCCGCCCACGCCATCTTCCTTGGTAGCTCACGTGTACCATATCCCCCTGCTCACTGCTCGGCCACACGAGGAGAAGCTTCTTCGCTCGCCCGCCCGAATCCACTTCCCCGCTAGCTCACAGGCACCGAAAACCCCAATGGCAGAACTGACTGACACGCAGAGCCACGATTGGAATTCCCTCCCCAATGTTCTCTTGGAGCAGATCTATAATCGTATGGACCTACTCAGCACCGTCCTTCTGGCCGCATGCTCAGTATCTTTGTACCGTCTACTCCTCTGCAACCGGCCGGCTCTTTTCAAGACACCATGCTTGCTGATGCTCGATCCTCGCAGGTGGCCCAGACACCGACTTGACGATCCTACGGAGGTCGCCGTGGTGCCCCTCGACATGCTACCACTACCCGTCCACCTGTCCTTCATGCACAGCCACTACTGGGCGGGCATGAAGGCCAACTGGATCGTCCTCATCCACCTATCTGGTAGTCTGTGGCGTCTCGTGGATATCTACACCCAGCGAGAGATCATTCTTCCATCGTTGGATACCACCGCCATCGAGCCTCGCGGCCCGCCGGATACTCCTGCCTACTACGCACGAGATGCGTGAAGCTTTTGGCTCGACCTTTGTTTGCTGAAAGTTGTAATATGTGAAGTGCCCACACCATCAGAAGACTACATGGATTAAAAGCTCATTGCCTTGTTCAACATGGGATTAGTCTATCTGGAATCCGGTCGCCATACATGGTTATGGCTCATCGTCAATCCTGTTGAGGCAACATTTCTGTCTAATGCTATAGTGCATGATGGCATCGTTTACGCGGTCGACGCACAGATTGGCTGCCTATACTGGTGGAATCTATCGTCGTGTAATTGTTCTATCTCGTCTCATATTTACCTTATGAATACGACTGCCTGTTCATTGTTACAAATTTAGAATAGATAGTATGTCTATAACCACATCATTGCTATATGTTTCTCTCATTTCCTAGATTTTTATGACCACACATGTTATTGTTAGAGTTGATATGAGAACAATTGGCATATAATGATTGTTAGAATAGATATTATGAGCATAACCTCATGATTGCTATATGTTACTCTCATTTCCAAGATTTTTATAACAACGCATGTTATTCCTTAGAGTTGATATGAGAACAGTAGTAAGTGCTATGGTAGAATATGGGTAGGCTTTGTCATAGCTGTTTTCCTCTCATTGTTACATGATGTTTGAACCATGACATATTGCTAGAATATGAAAGACATTGGCTTATTTTTTTAACTTGGGGTATGATAATGACCACAACATTGCAATTCTCTGTCTATGATATGTGTGACTCTTATAATAATCTTAATTCCACACATACTCTGAACATGATTGTTCATTTTTGTCCTTTTGGTCTCCAATTTGAATTGTTGCAGCAGACGCAAATGCACTAGCCTTCATGATTCCAGGACCTGGAATCATACCAGCCGATGGGTGGTGGTTTATCGCTCGTTCAGCTGACGGCGGTCATTTGATGCTCATTCGCACGTACCAAATTGACCAAACCATTACATCAAACCACATGCAGTACAATTCCTGGGGCATTTGTGACATTGATGGCTATGGTTGTGTCGTGTTCGAGAAAGATACCAGCTCCGTTGGGCCAGGCGTATTCAGCTGGAGGGGGTTTTATAGCCTCAGCAACCACTCCATGTTCCTTGGGCTCAATTATCCGATCATCCAACCAATCATCGATCATATCACCTGCGATGATTGCCTTGCTATGCAATTTCCATTCTCTAGGGGGACTATGTTTACACATCATGCCATGGGTTTCATGAATCACCATATCTAGAGATTCGTCGACACAGCTTGTTGCCAGATAATCTTAAGTGTGTGAAAGGCATCAGGCTTCCATGCGATGGATGGCTTTTGCAAACCCGACATGCAGCGATGTGGTTCATGCCAACAGCAAATATGCACAACTTGATTCGTACTGATATCTAGACTGAGCCATGTATTCTGCTGCTGTAGATCAACCTGGCAGTCATGTCGGGTTTGGCCGGGTCAACCTTTACTAGACCCATGCCCGATTACTCTATCGGGTCTATCTTGCACCCACGACCCTACCCATGGGTATGGATTTAGACCCACGCCCGAACCCATCGAGTGACCCGACCCTATCGGGCACCCATCGGGTCTGACAAAATTAAATAATTTTATTTTTTTATAGAAGACATAGACGTTGTATTGTGCATGCAGCGTTCAGTCCTGGCAACATAAACCAGCGGTCTCCATTTTATAGACGGGGCTCCCCCTCCCATGTGCTCGAACAGGCGAGGTGGGACTAAATGTTCAGCTTCTCTTTTATTTGATGGACATGTGTACACTACATAGGCTTCATCTTTTATGGGTTGAATGCATATGTGCAGCGCTCTGTGCATGGGCCACTTGCTAAAGGTGAAAATGGGCCATACCAAGCGTGTGAATAACATACAGAATAGGCTTGGTGATGGTTGTGGTCGTAATGATTGTGCCTTGCTCTGTTTTTTGTGACTACTGCCCATGAAAAATATAACAGGAAACAAATAGTTTATTAATTATTGATATTAATCGGGTGACCCATCGGGTAACCCACGGGCACAAACTTAAACCCATACCCTACCCATGACTAATCGGGTTACCCATGGGTAAGACCCATGGGCGAAGTCGACAACCCATACCCTACCCATTCGGGTCGGGTGCCTATGGGCGCACGAACCCATGGGTCAGATTGCCAGGTTGAGCTGTAGCACGACCCTCTTTTGTTGGATATTATGTAATGTTGTTAGTTTGAACCACTCCTCTGGTTTGAAGGATAGATACCTTTCTGGGATATATATATATATATATATATATATATATATATATATGTGTGTGTGTGTGTGTGTGTGTGTGTGTGTGTGTGTGTACATCAATTAGGTTTCAAGTGCGTACTTGTTAGTTAAACCTATGGTTAAAAATGTGACACTAAATACGACTAGTAAGTAGTACAGTAGCACTACTAGTATATGTCGGTCAAATTATTCATCATGTCCACACATTGAATGACGTGACAACATGCTGCGTGTGAGGTGACACAAGAATCCTGATGGCGTATTCGGGTATTCTGGACTTCAGATTTGGAGTACCACTTATCAGTCGAAATCTTTCATCATTCACTTAAAACAGTCGATTGATCATACATTGAGTACCATATAACTGGAATTAACTGATGCAAGTCCAAGAAGGATTGGCCGGTGCTGTCGGCTGGCGTCAAGTTTGATCCCACGGATCAGGAGCTGATCAAGCACCTTAAGGCCAAAGTGAGTGCTGACAGCGCGAGATCTCACCCTCTCATCGATTTGTTCATACCAACCATCGACAGCGAGCACGGCATATGTTACACCCATCCTGAGAAACTTCTAGGTAAGACACCGATCGGCCATCTACTTGCACAAACATATTCCTTTGTTTATAGCTCTATTTTTCTTTTTAGACGCAGACCAAGTGAAGCCATTACAATTTGACAGTTAATAAACAGTGAAACAAGTGACTGCAACATGCCAAAGATGTTATGAAAATGCCAACTACGTACACTAAAACCCGTATTCGACAATACTGTAGGTATCACACTAAGTGGCCTAAGAAGCATTTCTTCCAGTGCAATTCTAGGGCGTTCAAAAGAGGGACGTGGACGCGTCGCAAGATACAGTCAGAGTGTGGCATGCACGCGATGTGGCACAAGACCGGCAATACCTTGTCGGTGATGGTCAACGGCCGGCAGACGGGCAGCAAAAAGGTTCTAGTGCTGCACACCAACAACAACTTTGACCAGCAGAGGACCAACTGGGTGATGCACTAGTACCACCTTGGGGACCTGGAGCAAGAGAAGGAGCGGGAGCTGGTCCTCTGCAAGATTTTCTGTCGGACGAACACTAGGGTCATGAGTAAAAAGATTATGAGTTAGTTTGGTATTGGTACTTGTACTACCTTGTCGTCCGCAAGTTGGTATTGTTGTTAACGATCTTTTGGTATGAACTTGGCATTTGCTTCCAACCATCATGCCGAGGGCTGACGTGGATATAAAGCTGAATCATTTGTTTCGAAACGAATTTTCAGGCACCTAATTTTTATTTGATCGGTAGCATAAGCACCTGCCATTCGAATTCCCAGTTCTCCAAATTTTTCGAAACAAGTGCATGCACTTATTATCATGATGAAAAAAAATATCCCTGCTGCATCCCAGTTATCAGTCTGTACTTGTAGAATTCTCTCGTTTATTGAGCAGGTATATTGTTTTTTCAGGTCGAGCAAGTTTCAACTGGGTTGTAGACTGCCTAGGCTTGGTTTTGTTTTTAACAGGCCCAGCCCGTGACGACAACGGGGCACAAAGATCCAGCAGGTATCTACTGGCCTCTGGCCCGCCAGCGTTAGTTATATTTTGTCTTTCAACATCTGCAGGCAGTTTTTTTACTGAATCAAACACACAGCCCAGTTCTATTTTTCTCTTGAAACGCATGTCCTACATCTGTTTTCTAATCTCTACCTATAGTTTTACCAGTTCATATACACGTATCATTATATTGTAAATACATAAAATTCCCTTTTCATATTTACATCCTTATTTTTGTTGTTGTTTTCCCTCCAAGCGCTGATTTTTTTACCACTGGTTTCCCTTAAACCAACTCAATTGTCCCACGTCTTATTTGCTTACAAAAACAAAATGATTTTTTTGGCAAATCAATAAGTTCTTAAAAAATGTTTATCATTTCGGATTACAACAGTTTGGACTCCACCAAAATATGCAAAATAAGGTTGAACTTTTTGACCGTGGTCCTGGGAAGAAAATGGGCTGTAATAAATTACTTAAGAATTAGGAAATGGGCTGCAAAATATTAAAAAAATAGAAAATGGGCTCTATGTTGTCTACCACAAATTTGGAGGCCGACTTGTGGGCCTACTAAGTTCATGCGAACACAAGGTTTCTCAAAAAAGAAACTTAGTCAACAATCGACTCTACCAGCGTCAGATCGTTAGATGTCAATCTAACGGCAATCGTGCTTCTTCAGTCTCTGATCTTCCTGCTCCAGCCGCCCAAACCAGCGCCGGCGGAACCGCCTGCTCCCGTCTCCCGTGGTCGACTGTGCTGCCGGGAAGGCCTCACGGCCCCACCATACTCGCATCCCAGGCCTTATCTATCCCTCTACTCACCCACACCTCCTGTTATTTTCCGGCGACGGCAGCCGAACCAGTCAACCCTCGTACTCTCCACCGCGTGGGCAGCCACTGTCGTGTCTTCCCCGGCTCCATGTCGTTCCCTTCATAGGCCTTGCCGTTGTCCACCGCCTTGGTGCTCTCAGCACGGCGTGGTCAACGTGGTCAACGAACGACATCCATCGGAAGTGGACTGTACATGGAGAGGCTGACAGCTGGGTCCACGGTCGCACACAAGGAAATGCCTCCTTATTATGCGCAAAATAATGATTCCTCCACCTAACATCTGAGACCCACCGGAAGGGCCTCTGTATTTCATGAAAAAAACGTTCCCTCTACTGATAGGTCGGACCCACCAGTTATATCTTTGCACGCAAGGAAGTGCCTCCTTATTGCGCACAAAACAATGAATACCCCCTGCCAGCTGGGACCTGCCATAGTGGGAGGCTGACTTGTGGGCCTACTAAGTTGACGGGGAGGAGGGCTTTGTCAACTTAGTCAATATATGAATGATTCTAGCTCTAGTGACCGTACGATGTCCATCCAACGGCCGTAGTGCTTCTTCAACCTCTGGTCTTCTTGCTCCAGCCGTCCAAACCAGCGTCGATCGTGCCGCGTGCTCCTACCTCCCGTGGCCGGCTGTGACGCCGCCGAGGCCTCACCGCCCCCTACTACTCCCACCGCTGGATAGGCCATCCCTCTACTCACCCACACCCCCTGTTATTCTGCGGCGACGGCAGCCACACACCACAGCCGAACCAGTCAACCCTTCTACTCCACTACGCGTGGGCATCCACTGCCGCATCTTCCCCGGCTCCACGTCGTCCCCTTTCTAGGCATTGTCGTCGTCCACCACCCTGGTGCTCTTGGCGCGGCGTGGTCAACATGGTCAAGGAACGATTTCAATCAGAAGAGTATTGTATGTTGATAGGCTGACAGCTGGGTCCACGGCAGCCGCAAGGAATTGGCTCCTTATTACGTGCAAAATAATTATTCCTCCACCTGACAGTAGGGACCCAGATGGGCCACTGTATTTCGTGAAAAAACGTTTCCCCCCTGACTGCTGGGACCCACCAGCTACATCTTCGCACACAAGGAAATGCGTCCAGGCAAAAAAACAGATTCGCCCCCGTGACTGCTAGGACCCACCAGCTACATCTTCGCACACAAGGAAGTGCCTAACAGACGGGACCCACCTGGTCGAAGCATACATAGCATTGTCATTATGGTCGAGAATGTGTACGTACATACTTGTCGATGTAGAGGCATGCACGTGTCGTAGTAGAGGCGCGCATGTAGCATGTACACGTACGTACAACGGCCATGGTGCAAGAAAGAAAATATGGCCACGTACGTACATACGGGCGGGGTCTCGAACGCCTACTCGTGCATACATACGGCCATGGCTCGTGTACATGGCTGGGTCGGAACGGAGAAACTACATCATTGTTGTGTTCATGGGGAGCCAACCGGCTGGGTCGGAACGGAATGTGTCGTGGTGTTCATTGGGAGGGCTTGGACAGAACAGCCGATGGAAACGAGGCCTGGCGTACCGCACAACGGAGGAAACGGCCTTGCGTTTGACCAGCCACGGTCGAAACGGGATCCTGCTCATCGGGAGGGGTCTGGCATACCGCAAAACGGAGGAAATGGACTTCTATTGGACCTTCTACGGTCGAAACGGGGTCCTGTTGATCGGGAGGGGTGTGGCGTACCACAAAACGAAGGAAACGGACTTGTGTTGGAGCGCTACGTCGAAACGGGGGTCCTGTTCATTGGGAGGGGTGTGGCGTACAGCAAAACGGTACTCCATGGGATACTGTTCATCTCCACCGTCGACCTCCTCCAGCCTCCACGGGCTACTGTTCATCCACCGTCGACCTCCTCCAGCCTCCACCTACGACTGTTCATCCATGGGCTCCTGTTCATCCATTCTCCACCGCGCGCTACTCCGCCGGCTACTGTTCAACCAGCTCTCTCCACGGGCTACTGTTCAACCACCCCTCCACGGGCTACTGTTCAGCCAACCCTCCACCGACTACTGTTCAACCAGCCCTCCACGGGGTCGTCCTGTTCATCTAGCCCTCCACAGGGTCATGTTCATCCAGCCCCAACCGGCTTGATCGGGGTCCTGTTCATCTAGAGGCAACACCATTGGGTCCTATTCATCCACCCCCACCAGGAACTGTTCATCGAAACCCCCAGCAATGCTCATTGTTCATCCACAGGCAACATCGATCGGATTCAGTTAGCAGCAGTAGTGAAGGAATCACCTGGGTTCACTAACGTAGCTAGTGTAATTGCTCGGGTTCAGTTAGAGCTCAACGCCTCGCTCAGGTTCAGTTAGAGCCCAACGCCTCGCACCCACGCGCGTACAATATGAGAGAAACGTGCATCGCTCGGCCCCCGACCACCCACCATAACCGGGAACTCCCCGATATTTTCCTTGCCCTCGCTTCTTCCACGGTTTTTTCCGTTATGGATGGCCCAAAGAATGTCATGCAGCTGCGTCTCCGGCCCGCCCAGGATGAAAAGCCCATTTTTTGTCATGATTTTTTGTCATAGAAGTGGGAGCCCATCACATCTATGATGATACCGGGTTTTGTCACAATTATCACCATAGAAGTGTCATAAGTATGACAGAAAAAATTCGATCGGCCCAAAATGTCACGGATGTGTCTTTTTTTGTAGTGTATAGAAATTTGAGAACTGTTCTCAAGCATGATAAAAAGGAGCATGTTCTAGAGGATCCACTTCCAGAGGAACCTGTCGATAATGCTAATACCACAACCAGGAATGCCTACCAGAAACTCGTTGATGAATCAAACGAGATCAGCTTGCCCATGCTGGCTTCTATGGAGCCCGATTTGCAGAAGCATTTCGAAGATGTTGGGGCTTTCGATATGATCGAGAGTCTCAAGAGCATGTTTCAGGTGCAGGCTAGGACTGAAAGGTTCAACGTCTGGCGATCCTTGATGGATTGTAAGCTGAAGAAAGGTGATCCACTGAGCCCGCATGTGGTCAAGATGATCGGATATGTGCAAGCTTTGGATCGGTTGGGCTTCCCACTCTTGGATGAGCTGGCTACAGATGCAGTTCTGGGTTCTCTTTTGCCCAGCTATGGGATGTTCATCTCGAACTATCATATGCATGGCATGGATAAGAAGCTCACTGAATTGCATGGGATGCTCAAAGTGGCAGAGCAGGATATTAAGAAAGGCATGCATCAAGTGTTGATGGTGCCGAAATTGGCTAAGTTCAAGAAGAGTTGGTCCAAGAAAAAGGCTAAGGCAAAGGGCATGGAGACGGTAACCTCCGCCGCTACGCCGAAGTCTGGACCGGACTCGAAGACCGTTTGCTATCACTGCAAGGCGACCGGTCACTGGAAGAGGAACTATAGAAAGTGGCTTGCAGAGCATGGCAAGAGGCCGAAAATGCTTCTTCGGGCAAAGGTACACTTGTTTCATATGTTATAGACATTTACCTTGCTGACATACCTAGGAGCTCTTGGGTATTTGATACCGGATCGGTTGTTCACATTTGCAACTCGTTGCAAGGGCTGGTAAGAACTAGGTGTGTGGCACAAGGGGAGATTGACATCAGGGTCGGCAACAAAGCAAGAGTTGCTGCGTTGGAGGTCGGCATGATGCAGCTCCAGCTTCCTTCTAGATTTATTTGGAATTGAATAAGTGTTATTACATTCTTGCACTTAGTCGGAACATTATTTCTGCCTCATGCTTGATGAGTCAGGGTTATGAATTCCATTTAAAGGACAATGGTTGTTCGTTTTATTTGAATGCTATGTTCCACAACTATGCACCCATTGTTGATGGGCTTTTTATATTGAATCTAGAACAGGAGCCGGTCTATAACGTGAATGTCAAGAGGCATAAGCCTAATGAGATAAATCCAATATACTTCTGGCATTGCCAGCTTGGACACATTAGTCTGAAACGCATGAAGAAGCTCCATGATGATGGGATCCTAACTTCATTCGACTTTGAGTCATTCGAGACATGTAAATCATGCTTGCTCGGCAAGATGACTAAGTCTCCTTTCGCAAAGAGTTGCGAGAGGGCATCCGAGCTGTTGGAACTTATACATAGTGATGTCTGTGGTCCAATGAGCACAACCGCCAGAGGTGGCTATCAGTACTTCGTGACTTTTACCCACGACTTGAGTAGGTATGGATATATCTATTTGATGAGGCACAAGTCAAAGACTTTTGAGAAGTTCAAAGAGTTTCAGAACGGGGTTGAGAATCAGCTCGGCAAGACTATAAAACTTCTGCGATCAGATCGTGGAGGTGAGTACATGAGCCAGGAGTTTGATGATCATTTGAAAAGCCGAGGTATAGTACCTTAGCTCACACCTCCGGGTACGCCACAGAGAAACGGCGTGTCAGAATGGAGCAATAGGACCTTGTTGGGCATGGTTCGGTCTATGATGAGCAAATCGGATTTACCCTTGTCATTCTAGGAATACGCTCTAGAAACTGCAGCTTTCACACTTAACAGGGTACCATCAAAATCCATAGACAAGACACCACATGAGATGTGGACCGGGAAGAGTCCTAATCTATCTTTTCTAAAGATTTGGGGTTCTGAAGCATTTGTCAAGCGACTTATGTCAAACAAGCTTACACCCACATCGGATAAATGCATATTCGTGGGATATCCGAGGGAAACCTTGAGATATAACTTCTACAACCGTGAAGAAAACAAAGTGTTTGTTGCTCGGAATGGGGTTTTCCTTGAGAAAGAGTTTCTCAGTCGGGAAGCCAGTGGGAGGCCGGTCAGACTCGAAGAAATTCGAGGACCACTCGGGGACGGTTCGGCTGGTGATGAGATCATACCGGAGTTAGTCAGGGAACCCGTAGTAGAAGCGGCACCGGAACCACGGAGGTCAGAAAGATTGCGCAGAGTGCGTGATGTGTTGTTGCTAGAAAGCGACAAGCCGGCCACGTATGCGGAAACGATGATGAGCCAGATTCCAAGGCTTGGCTGGAGGCCATGAGATCCGAGTTAAAGTCCATGGATGAGAATCAAGTCTGGGACTTGGTTGATCCGCGCCTGGCGTAACGGCAATTGGTTGCAAATGGGTCTTTAAGAAGAAAACTGATGTGGATGGAAATGTCAGGTCCATAAAGCTCAGCTTGTCGCTAAGGGTTATGGACAAGTTCAAGGAATTGACTACGGCGAGACTTACTCGCCGGTAGCGATGCTGAAGTCGGTGAGGATCGTACTAGCTATAGCTGCATATTTCGATTGCAAGATATGGGAGATGGATGTCAAGACGGCTTTCCTTCATGGAAATTTAACCGAGGACGTGTACATGATACAACCCGAGGGTTGTGTCGATCTGACTAGCGATAGTAAGGTATGCAAGCTCAAGAGATCCATTTATGGGTTGAGGCATGCATCTCGGAGCTGGAATATTCATTTTGATGAGGTCGTCATTGGTCTCAGTTTCATCAAAAGCAAAGAGGACGCTTGTTTATACAAGTTAAGTGGGAGCTCGATAGTGTTTTTGATCTTGTATGTGGATGACATATTGTTGATCAGGAACACTGTTTCGATGCTGAACTCGGTCAAGGAGTCATTGAATGGCAAGTTTTCGATGAAGGACCTGGCTGAGGTAGTGTAGTGAGGCCAAGAAAGGGTTCTTGCCACTCTCACATGGTATAAGTCTAAGCGAGACTCGGAGTCCTTTGACATCTGATGAGCGAAGCAGGATGAGTAGGATTTTGTATGCCTCGGCAATCGGATCCATCATGTATGCCATGATATGTACACGACCTGATGTTGCTTTTGAAATAAGCCTAACAAGCAGATACCAGGCCAACCTAGGTGAGAGTCACTGGGCAGCGGTAAAGACTATTTTGAAGTACCTGAAAAGTACTAAAGAGATATTCCTAGTTTATGGAGGTGAGGAAGAGCTCGTCGTAAGGGGTTACGCCGATGCTAGTTTCCAAACCGACAGAGATGATTGTCGATTACAGTCTAGATTCGTGTACGTCATGAATGGAGGAGCAGTGAGCCGGATGAGTTCCAAGCAAGATACGATGGCTGATTCTACCACAGAAGCCGAATACATTGCGGCTTGTGAAGCTGCAATGGAAGGTGTTTGGATCCGTAACTTTCTGGATGATCTTGGTATTTTCCCAGCCTCGGTAAAACCGTTGGACCTTTATTGTGATAATTCTGGTGCCATCGCAAGGGACAAGGAGCCAAGGAATCACCACAAGGTCAGACATGTAGATCGGAAATATCACCTGATATGAAAGATCGTAAAGAATGGTGATGTAGAGTTATGCAAAATTTACACGGATGCAAATGTTGCAGATCCGTTGACTAAGCCGCTTCCACAACCCAAGCATGAGGGGCATGTTAGAGATATGGGCATTCGATGTCTATTTGATTGACTCTAGTGCAAGTGGGAGACTGTTGGAGATATGCCCTAGAGGCAATCATGTATGATGATATTTCCTATGTGTTTATGAATGAAGATAGTCCTTGGACATTATCAATGATGTGTATCAGCAAGTACGTGACTTGTTTGTGGGACTATGCATTGTATGATGACTGTCCTAAAAGGTCCCTAGTCGAAAGTGTTGTGTGGACGCGCAGCCGACTAGACTAGCATATGACACGGTCGATGGCTTGGTCTCACTAGCCATGGAGCATTGGATGCTAACCGGATAATATGAACTCGAAAGGATTTGATCGGATTCGACGTCGCCGAATCCGAGTCGAAATAAGGTCCGAGTCGGACAGACCCAACTATGAGACACGGCAATATGTCATCTGTGAGTCTCTAGTACAACATACGTTCTATGTCCTAAGACCTGAGCTGACGCATGTACTCGGGATGGTGGCAGACTTGCTTTGGGCCGACTAAACGCTACTCCATGACTGGGTAGTTAGAAAGGTAGGTTTCGGGTTTGTCCAGTCCCATCCTACGAGACATGATCGAGCAAGATGGGATTTGCCCCTCCGATCAGAAGAGATATACTCTGGGCCCCTCGTGTGTTCCGACAAGGATAAGCATGGCTATGCGACAAGGATTATGAGATAATCCGGTTAGTGGTCGGTATCATTGGAACGAGAAAGTGGTTGGGCTAGCACAAGGATGACAGTCTCGCCTTGAGCCCGACAACGTATATCATGAGGCAAAGGGAATAGAAGTGTGACACGTTGTACAGCTTTGCCTAACCAGCTTCATAGTCTGCTTGGTGGTCGGCACGCCTTGCTAGAGGCCGCTACCAACCGTGCAGGTCAGAGGTGATCCGAACTGTGACCAAGCCAACTTGAACCTAAGGGGTCGCGCGCTTAAGGGAAGGAACCTACGAGGTTGGTTTGGAGGACACTGGTCGGATGTGATCCGAGCTGGACTTGGAACGCGACTGAGTAGACTTTGGGCTTTAGGATCCGTGCAAGGCCCAAATGTTGAGCCCGCGACGGACGCCTATATAAAGTGGAGGTGCGGCGCACTCATTCTATTGATCACTTTGGCCCTGTCACTAGGGTTTGCATGTGTTGCGAATAGACACCTCCACTCGTTGTCGGTTGTGTGATCGGACCTAGCAGTCTGCCGCATGATGTTCCTCCTGCACTCGCGGATACCGTTAGAGGCGGTGCACTTGCGCCGCTCCGGCGAACCTATACGTGGGAACCGACGACCGGCTATTCGAGGGAGATCGGACGACGAGGAGACGAACCACGCGCACGCGCTGCCCCAACTCTTCTTTCACTGCAGGGCACTGCACGTCTAGTGGTAACGATATGTGATCCATCTCATGTAGCATGTTCCTGGTTGTTCTACGCGTAGAAAAAATTTAATTTATAGTCGACGCAGCCTACTGTAGAACCCAACATATAATGCTTTTTGGAGTATTTCTAATGCCTTTCTCTCATAATATGCAAGGTTTACACAAAGGGGGAGAATACCGGCAGCTGGAATTCTGGACCTAAAAAAAGCACATCAGATCTACCTATTGTGCACATCTCCAAATAAGCTGAAACTTCACGGAGAATTTTTATGGAATATTTAAGAATTATTGGAGCAAATGTTGGGGAACGTAGTAAAAATTTCAGAATTTTCCTACAAACACGCAAGATCTATGTAGGAGATGCATAGCAACGAGAGGGCAGAGTGTGTCTGTGTACCCTCGTAGACCGAAAGCGGAAGCGTTTAGTAACATGGTTGATGTATTCGAATGTCTTCGCAATCCAACCGATCCAAGTACCGAACGTACGGCCCTCCATGTTCAGCACACGTTCAACTTGATGACGTCCCTCGTAGTCTTGATCCAGTTGAGGACAAGGGTGAGTTTCGTCAACACGACAGCATGGCGATGGTGATGATGATGTTACCGACGCAGGGCTTCGCCTAAGCACTACGGCGATATGATCGAGGTGTGTAACAGTGGAGGGGGGCACCGCACACGGCTAAGAGAAGACTTGGTGTGTTCTAGGGTGCCCCCTGCCCCCGTATATGAAGGAGGGAGGGGGAGGCCGGCCGGCCCTAGGGGGCGTGCCAAAAAGAGGGAGTCCTACTAGGACTTCCTAGTCCTAGTAGGATTCCTCTACAAGGAAGAGAGGGGGAGGAAGGAGAGGGAGAGGGAGAGGGAGTAGGAAAGGGGGGCACCGGCCCCTTCCCCTAGTCCAATTCGGACTACTAAGGGGGGACGCGGCCAGCCCCTATGGCCCTCCTGTCTCTCCACTAAGGCCCATGATGGCCCATTAGTTCCCCCGGGGGTTTCCGGTAACCCCTCCGGCACTCCGTTTTTACCCGAAACCACTTGGAACTCTTTTGGTGTCCGAATAACATAGTCTAATATATCAATATTTATGTCTCGACCATTTCGAGACTCCTCGTCACATCCATGATCTCATCCGGGACTCCGAACAAACTCTGGTCATCAAAACACATAACTCGTAATACAAATCGTCATTGAATGTTAAGCGTGCGGACCCTACGGGTTCGAGACCTATGTAGACATGACCGAGACACATCTCCGATCAATAACCAATAGCAGAACCTGGATGCTCATACTGGCTCCTACATATTCTATGAAGATCTTTATCGGTCAAACTGCATGACAACATACGTTGTTCCCTTTGTCATCGGTATGTTACTTGCCCGAGATTTGATCGTCGGTATCATCATACCTAGTTCAATCTCGTTACCGGAAGTCTCTTTACTCGTTCCATAATACTTCATCCCGCAACTAACTCATTAGTCACATTGCTTGCAAGGCTTATAATGATGAGCATTACCGAGAGGGCCTAGAAATACCTCTCCGAAACACGGAGTGACAAATCCTAATCTTGATCTATGCCGACCCAACATACACCTTCGGAGACACCTGTAGAGCATCTTTATAATCATCCATTTATGTTGTGATGTTTGATAGCACACAAAGTGTTCCTCCGGTATTCGGGAGTTGCATAATCTCATAGTCTCAAGAACATGTATAAGTCATGAAGAAAGCAGTAGCAATGAAACTGTAACAATCATAATGTTAAACTAACGGGTGGGTCATGTCCATCACATCATTCTCCTAATGATGTGATCACATTCATCAAATGACAACACATGTCTATGGTTAGGAAACATAACCATCTTTGATGGTTAGGAAACATAACCATCTTTGATTAACGAGCTAGTCAAGTAGAGGCATACTAGGGACACTGTGTTTTGTCTATGTATTCACACATGTACTAAGTTTCCGGTTGATACAATTCTAGCATGAATAATAAAAAAATTATCATGAATTAAGGAAATAAATAATAACTTTATTATTGCCTCTAGGGCATATTTCCTTCAGTCTCCCACTTGCACTAGAGTCAATAATCTAGATTACATAGTAATGTTTCTAACACCCATGGAGCTTTGGTGTTGATCATGTTTTGCTTGTGAGAGAGGCTTAGTCAACGGGTCTGCAACATTCAGATCCGTGTGTATCTTGCAAATCCCTATGTCCCCTTCCGACACTTGATGACGGATGGAATTGAAGCGTCTTTTGATGTGCTTGGTTCTCTTGTGAAATATGGATTCCTTCGCCAAGGCAATTGCACCAGTATTGTCAAAAAAGATTTTCATTGGACCCAATGCACTAGGTATGACACCTAGATTTGCAGACATGTGAGGAAACTAATCTTGTGTTGAATTGGGAGAAATGCCACTTTATGGTTAATGAAGGTATTTTCTTGGGGCATAAAATTTCTGAATGAGGTATTGAGGTGGATAAAGCTAACACTACTGCAGGATGCTGCTAACGCGACACTACGATCAGAGACCCTTCGACGAAACTGTGTGAGATGCAATAATCACAAATGGTGGTGTAAAAACTGTCAAAAAAGGTGCAAAACATTTGTGATAACGGATGCATCAAGCACGGTTCAGATTTTCGTAGCGTGTGCGATGCATGGCATACGGTTTAGTTCAATGAACTGTTTGCAATGAGGAAGGAGAATGGAAACAAGCAGCCAAATGAAGGCGTGTGCGATATACGGCATACAGTTCAGTCGGATTAACTGTTTGTGATGAGGCGGAACAACAGAAACGGACAGCTAGATAAAGGTGTGTGCGATTGACGGCATACGCTTCAGAAGGATTAACTATTTGCGATTAGGCAACAGAACAGAAACGGTCAGCCAGATCAAAGGTGTGTGCTATTGATGGCATACACTTCACACGGATGAACTATTTGCGATTAGCCACAACAAATAGAAAGAGTTATACAGATCAACGTGTGTGCGCTAGACGGGCACACATTCTAATTAAAAGAAGTGTGTGCGATGGTAATAACGAGCACGCACGGTTCCTGGAACAAGACGTGTGTTGACATTGCCTATTGCGGTGCACCAAACGCCACGTACGTGGCCGAGAAAGCGTGCCCATGTAAAGTCGTCTGGGAATAGTGCTGCACTTAAAAATTATAGAACCGTCAATAAATTTTAAGCCGGTGTCCCGTCACCTTCCAAATTGCAAACCTGTTCACACCGATCAAAACCTAAACGGTTTCCCACTTAGGAGCGTATTAGTACTCGGTTATAAATGCTACTACTCCAAGATGATTGCACATTCCTCCTCAACTCCTCATCCACAAAAAACAAACAAGTCATTCATCATCGTTCCCTTCCGTCTGCCATGGCCAGTGTGAGTTCTGGGTTGAGAGATTGCCACCAGAGAGAGGTGAGCATGGAAGCAGAAGCACGAGAGATGTCCCGCCTCGCCGCAAAAGCAGCCGACATGTCCCGCCGCGTGGCCCTAGCAGCACAGAGATCCCGCCGCGCCGCTAAAGCAGCACGGAGGTCCCACCGTGCCGTCGAAGCAGCATGGAGGTCCCGTCGCGCTGTCGATGCAGCAGACTAGTGCGACCGCGTCGCGGAAGCAGCAGAGATGTCCGGCCGCACCGTGGAAGCAGCAGAGATGTCCTCCTGCGCCGCGGCGGCCTGGGAAATTGTTTCGCAGGCAGGCGAGGACTCTTACAGGTGCATGCATGCGATCGTCCATAGGCAGATGGATCAGATCTTTGGCTGGGCGAGGTTGCAGGTTGACATGAAAGCCTCGTTTGAACAGGCTACCGGCGTCATCTGGCAACTAAGGGAGAGCAACGAGAAGCTCCAGGCCGAGCGCGACCTGCTGAGGGCGAAGATCGTCGGAAGTGCGAAGCAGCAGGAGGAGACCAGTGCCTTGTTGAAGAGGACCAGTGTCATCGTCGATAAACTTATGGACGAGAATGTTGTGTTGCGCATGAAGCGCAAAAAGCTAGTGGAGGAATCCGTGGATGCTCTCAAGCAGCATATTGAGGACAGGAAAGAGCTCATCACCGCTCGCCGCAGAGACTAGTTCCCGCAGCCTGCAGCAACGCATCGAGAAAGTAGAGATCAGCGAGCCAGATCGTTGTCTTCCTTCTTCTTTTGCCCTTGTGTATTTCAGGCGTTGCCGCATGTGGCTTTTTTAATCATGTTCCTAAATATGTAAGACAATTATTATCCACTACCATCATCCTATATTCATCATGCTTGCTATAAGTCGCAGTTGATGCTATATAGGTCCGTTGGATCTTACATCAAGATCCGTGCAAAACTTTCTTTTCAGATTTTTATTTTTCTCTCTTAAATCTTAGTCCAGTGAGACATAGCCATGCCGTGAAACAGGGGCTCGGGCGCCATTAATGGAGACGTTGGGAGGGAGGTGCGCGGCGGATAGAGGTCAAAGGGCTCTTATCTCGATGAGCACGCGCAGGGGTCTGATCGCACGCCTCCCGTACTCAAATAGCTACCCCACACGGCACCTCCTAGCCAATAAAAAAAGGGACGCCTGGTGGCACGTAATTGGTAAGTAGAACGCCCACGGTTTCAATAATAGTTGTGTTTTTGATTTGTAACGTGACAATACTTGTTCCAAAATGACTGTTGATTTTTAATGTGTGCGCCTTCTCAAATCGGACAGAAAAATTACCACAGCATGTTGGTGTCATGTCATGACACCATGCCAAGTTTCATGATTTTCAGGCGTGTTTTGGATTTACAGGAATTAAAAAACGAAGTTTCTCAATCTTTCCGGCCAAGCCACGACACCCAGATGTTTGAATTTCATTCTCATTTCTTGCATGAGACCTAGAAATTCACCCATGGACACACATGTGAAGTTTCGACCAACTTTGGTGCACTGGAGCAGGTGCTTGTAGTTAAAATTTGAATTATGCACATTAAATGCCCAGAAATTGAATTAATGTATAAAAAAGGCCAAACGAACTCGGAATAATTCCAAAATTTAGCACGATACTTCTATTTGGTCTAATCTGCCTATGTAAACAAATTAAGGCGGGAGAAGGCGGTGTACGTATGTCGTTTCGCACACGGAGGTGACACGTTCCCTCTCGGAACCACGAGCCTTCTTGAGAGAAGCTCCGGTTTGCAAGAAGCTTATACCAAAGCTTGTCCCAATTCAGCCAAAAAAATACCACAACATGTTGGTGCCATGTCATGACACCCTGCCAAGTTTCATGATTTTCAGACATGTTTTGGATTTACATGAATTGAAAAACCAAGTTTTTCAATCTTTCGGGGCAAGCCACGACGCCCAGATGTTTGAATTTCATTCCCATTTCTTGCATGGGACCTAGAAATTCAACCAAGGACACACATGTGATTTTTCAACCAACTTTGGTGCACTAGAGCATGTGCTTGTAGTTCAAATTTGAATTATGCACATTAAATGCCCGGAAATTCAATTAGTGTATAAAAAATGCCGAACGAACCCGGAATAATTCCAAAATTTAGCACGATACTTCTATTTGGTCTAATCTGCCTGTGTAAATAAATTAAGGCGGGAGAAGGCAGTGTATGTATGTTGTTTCGCACATGGAGGTGACATGTTCCCTCTCGGAACCACGAGCCTTCTTGAGAGAAGCTCCGGTTTGCAAGAAGCTTATACCAAAGCTTGTCCCAATTCGGCCAAAAAAATTCCCGCAGCATGTTGGTGCCATGTCATGACACCATGCCAAGTTTCATTATTTTCAGGCGTGTTTGGGATTTACATGAATTAAAAAATCAAGTTTCTCTATCTTCCCGACCGAGCCACGACGCCCAAATGTTTGAATTTCATTCCCATTTCTTGCATGGGACCTAGAAATTCACCCAAGGACACACATGTGATTTTTCAACCAACTTTGGTGCACTGGAGCATGAGCTTGTAGTTCAAATTTGAATTATGTACATTAAATGCCCAAAAATTCAATTAATGTATAAAAAAGGCCAAACGAACCCGGAATAATTCCAAAATTTAGCACGATACTTCTATTTGGTCTATTCTGCGTGTGTAAACAAATTAAGGCGGGAGAAGGTAGTGTACATATGTCGTTTCGCACACCGAGGTGACACATTCCTCCCGGAACCACGAGCCTTCTTGAGAGAAGCTCCGGTTTACAAGAAGCTTATACCAAAGCTTTTATCAATTCGGCCAAAAAAAATATCGCGGCATGTTGGTGCCATGTCATGACACCATGCCAAGTTTCATGATTTTCATGCGTGTTTTGGATTTACATCAATTAAAATCCAAGTTTCTCAATCTTTCCGGCCGAGCCACGACGCCCAGATGTTTGAATTTCATTCCCATTTATTGCATGGGACCTAGAAATTCACCCAAGGACACACATGTGATTTTTCAACCAACTTTGGTGCATTGGAGCATGTGCTTGTAGTTCAATTGAATTATGCATATTAAATGACCAGAAATTCAATTAATGTATAAGAAAGTCCAAACGAACCCGGAATAATTCCAAATTTTAACACGGCACTCATATAGTTCTATGTTGCCTCTGTAAAAATATAGGGGGGCAGCGTATATCGTTTCGAACACAAAGGTGACACGTCCCCCCTCAGGAACCACGAGCCTTCTCGAGAGAAGCTCCGGTTTGCAAGAAGCTTATACCAAAAACTTGTCCAAATGCGGCCAATTTTTTTATCACAACATGTTGGTGCCATGAAATGACACCATGCCAAGTTTCATGATTTTCAGGCGAGTTTTGAATTTCTAGGAATTTAAAAACCAAGTTTCTCAATGTTCTCGACCGAGCCACGACGCCCAGATGTTTGAATTTCATTCCCATTTATTGCATGGGACCTATAAATTCACCCAAAGACACACATGTGATTTTTCAACAAACTTTAGGGCACTGAAGCATGTGCTTGTAGTTCAAATTTGAATTATGCACATTAAATGCCGAGAAACTTAATTAATCCATAAAAATGCCAAACGAACATGGAATAATTCCAAATTTAAACATGACACTCATGTAGTTGCATGTTCACTTTACATAAATGTTTTAGCAATTCAAACACCATCCTTTCCCTCCGTAACACCATTTTGTCTTTTAAAACATGATGAAAAAATCAGGTATACCACAAACAGTTTACTAGAAAGAATCGTGTGGGATGCGATATAAAATATCTTGGCGCACCGTCTTGCCTGGCTTACGCAGGAAGCTTCATCGTCTATAGTCCATCGCCCCCGCTTGAACCACACTTGCCCGCTAGTTTATCGCGGCACCGAGCGAAATTTTTTTGCCACCGCGGAAATATCTATCTCCCCGCCCCCTCCCTCCCACCAAAAGCCACATTTCCATTGTTCCTCCTTGCTTTCCAAGTTCGAACCTTCATTGTTGCTTACTGGCAGCTCAGCCTCCTTGTCGGCGACCCTTCTTCTTGCAGTGCTGCCTCCTCGCCGGCTACCCTTCTTTTTGCAGCGCCGCCTCCTTGCTGGTGACCCTTCTTCTTGCAGCGGCACCTCCTCGCCGGTGACCCTTCTTCTTGCTGCGCGGCCTCCTCGCTGCCGACCCTTCTTGTTGTTGCGTGGCCTCGTCGATATGGTCAGGTAATCCACACCCCACCCACAGCATCCTCCTCCTTTCCCGTCCCACATGCCCCGATCGACGGTGTGACACGTTCCACCAAAATCACTATCCCCCTCCTCCAATTAAGCGTCGCCCGCAGCCATTTTGCACGCAGTATAACGTGGAACTAAGTAGCATCTGGCAGCGGAGAAGCAAATCGCAGCCACACGCGCGCACGAGGTCGCTATGGCTGCCATGCGTGCCGACCGCCAGATCTTGGAGGAGCAACTCTTCTTCGAGGCCACCGTCGACACCGCCACACGGTTGTCTACTTTAAAATACAGTTCATGTTGTTTTCTCGAGGCCACCGCCAATGCTTTCTAGTGATTTGTCCTCTGTAATGTTAATATGCAATCTGATGTTGAGTTTACAGTTTGGTCCTCTGAAATGTAATGTTCAGTTAGCACTTTGGTCCTCTGAAATGTAATGTTTAGTTAACAGTTTGGTCCAATAATTGCTACATTTCGTAGTGGTGTTCTCAAGCATTCTTTGTTTTGTTAACTGTCTTATGTTCTAGTACATGTTTCTATTCTGCAATGTCGTGCTTAGTTAACTATTTTGGTTCATTTGGTCTGTTGTCCATTTAACTGTTAGGTTCAGTTCTGCAATTTGATTTTCATTTGTTGTGGGTACAATTTTGTATTGTTACACATGTGAAATAAATCGTATTTGGCTATACTCAATACATATTCTACTGATAGTATGACAACACTCAGTTAACCTAATCAAGATCTTCCTTATGTGTGTTGCAGGGAAACAATGGGACACACTACAGTTTACCATCGAGGTTTGTTCAAGCATGGTCCTTTGGCTAATAGCACATTATTGTGCAGTTGCAGGAATCATTCTAATATTTAGGTTTCTTATAATTTGGTCTTGCACATGTAGGTCCTTCTATTAGAGGCTTAGACCCACTGTTTGACCCATTTTGCATATGGGGAAATGAGATGTCCATGAATATCAGTCAACTTAAGAAACTCTGAAAGATTGTTAGGATGAAGAAACTTGCGAAGAATAACAGCAAAATCTTAGTTTGCACAATGAAGAAGACATCAGACAACTATAGGATGGTACTAACTCTTTTACCTTGTTTTTACCCCTTGCGCCATCAGTCAACTATAGGATGGTACTAACTCTTTTACCTTGTTTGCATATCTTTGTTTTCAGTACTTTTCAAAGTAGTTCACCGATGATTATCTCTCAAACCACCTGCATGGTCAAGAGGCGAGGAAGGTATTCATTCAACACCCACGGTATAATATTGAAGTCTTGCTGAAGAGGACGAAGGTTGGGTGGGCAATTATCCATAGCCACTGGCCTAAAGTTGCAAGGACATTCAACATCACTGAAGGCTCAACATTTGCCTTCCGCTTCTGCAATTTCCTAGATGAGATTCATCTATCTATTTACCATGTATGATGCTACTTTCCAAAGGTTTTTGATGTTGCATGTGAAACTTGGTGTTGTTGTGTAATGGCGGAACTGAGTGCCGAAGCTATCTAATGTAATTCGATTATGAAATCCTGGTTGCTGTTATATGGATATGAAATATCTGGTGTGTTTTATAAGAAATATCAATTTGATTAGTACATGGATTATCAATAATAGGCTAATTACCCTGCTTATTCGGGTTTTCTATTGCAGACGGTTCCTCAGACAGCACCGTGGGCAATGAACTCAAACAACACGCACGGTTTCTAGAAAGTAGGCGTGTTCGATCAACTAACAATCACACACGACTTCCAGTAGAGAACTGTTTGCGTTAGGCCACCTCGCACAAACGTTTCCACACAAAAAACTGTGTGTGATATACATACAAGAGGAAATGTTTTTCTGGGATTCACCGTGTGGGATGTACATATGAACGAAAACAATTGGGTTTCGATGCCCCGCCAAATCGCACACGAACTCATTTTGCCCCAGCGAGTGTGCCAAGAGGGCCTATCCCCGACGATTTTTGGGTCGTGTGGGAAGGACCCCCTATCACCCACACTCACTTGGCGACGGTTCCAAACACCATCGCGGAAAGGGGTTAAAATCCGTTTGTATAGCACATCATTGTACCAGTGTAAAGTTGATGCAATTGAGAAAATGCCATGTCCCAGAGATATTAAAGGTATTCGTAGTTTCCTTGGTCATGCTGGTTTCAATAGGAGATTTATCAAAGACTTCTCTAAAATTTCTAGGCCTCTTACAAATATTTTACAAAAGGATGTTCCATTTGTTTTTGATGATGATTGTGGAGAAGCCTTTGAAACACTTAAGAAAGCCTTAATTTCTGCACCTACTGTTCAACCACCTGATTGGAACTTGCCTTTTGAAATTATGTGCGATGCTAGTGACTATGCTGTTGGTGTTGTTCAAGGACAAAGAGTTGATAAGAAATTAAATGCTATCCATTATGCTAGCAAAACTCTAGACAATGCCCAAAGAAATTATGCTACTACCGAAAAGGATTTTTTAACAGTTCTGTTTGCTTGTGATAAATTCAGATCTTATATCATTGATTCCGAAGTAATTGTTCACACTGATCATGTTGCTATAAAATATCTTATGGAAAAGAAATATGCTAAACCTAAACTCATTAGGTGGGTTATCTTGTTGCAAGAATTTGATTTACATATCACTGGAAAGGAGCGGAGAACCCCATAGCTGATAACTTGTCTAGGTTAGAAAATATCCTTGATGACCCACTACCTATTGATGATAGCTTTCCTGATGAACAACTAGCTGCAATAAATGTTTCTCATAATACTCCTTAGTATGTTGACTATGCTAATTATATTGTTGCTAAATACATACCACCTAGTTACACTTGCCAACAAAAGAAAAAAATCTTCAATGATTTAAGACATTACTTTTGGGACGACCCGCATCTTTATAAAGAAGGAGTAGATGGTATTATTAGACGTTGTGTAACTAAGCATGAACAGTAACAAATCCTACAGAAATGTCACTTCGAAGCCTATGGAGGGCATCATGCGGGAGATAGAACTGCTCACAAGGTATTGCAATCTGGTTTTTATTAGCCTACTCTCTTCAAGGATTCCCGTAAGTTTGTTTTATCTTGTGATGAATGTCAAAGAATTGGTAATATTGGTAAGCTTCAAGAAATTCCTATGAATTATTCACTTGTTGTTGAACCATTTGATGTTTGGGGTTTTGGTTACATGGGAACTTTTCCTTCCTCTAGTGGGTACACTCATATTTTGGTTACTGTTGATTATGTTACTAAGTGGGTAGAAGCTATTCCAACTAGTAGTGCTGATCATAACACTTCCATTAAAATGCTTAAAGAAGTTATTTTCCCGAGGTTTGGAGTCCCTAGATATTTAATGACTGATGGTGGTTTGCACTTTACTCATGGCGTTTTTCGAAAAATGCTTGCTAAATATGATGTTAACCATAGAATTGCATCACCCTATCATCCTCAATCTAGTGGTCAAGTTGAACTTAGCAATAGAGAAATAAAACTAGTACTAAAAAAATTGTTAATAGGTCCCGAAAGAATTGGTCTAATAAATTGGATGATGCACTTTGGGCCTACAAAACAGCTTATAAAAATCCTATGGGTATATCTCCTTATAAAATTGTTTATGGAAAAGCCTGTCATTTGCATCTTGAGTTATAACATAAAGCATATTGGGCAATTAAAGAACTCAATTATGGTTTCAAACTTGTCGGAGAAAAGAGGTTATTTTATATTAGCTCACTAGATGAATGGAGAACCCAAGCATATGAAAATGCCAAACTGTTTAAAGAAAAAGTTAAAAGATGGCATGATAAAAGAATCCGAAAGTGGGAATTCAAAGTAGGAGAATATGTCCTCTTGTACAACTCTCATTTCAGATTCTTTGCAGGAAAACTTCTCTCCAAATGGGAAGGACCCTATATTATTGAAGAAGTTTATCACTCTGGAGCTATCAAGATTAATAATGTAGAATGTACTAACCCGAAGGTAGTCAATGGACAATGAATTAAATGTTATATCTTAGGTACGCCTATTAATGTTGAAAGCAATATTATCCAAACCATGACACCGGAGGAACACATAAAAGAAACCATACAGAACACTCCAGAATAACTGAAAAGGAGGAGGTACGTGATATGGTAAGTAAACGGACACCAAAAAATCTGCAAAAATGTTTTCTGTCAGTTTTGGAATATTACAAAAATTAGGAAAATAAGAAACAACCAGGAAGGCAACCCTGGTGGGCACAAGACACCAAGGCATGCCTGGCTTGCCAGGCGCACCCAAGTGGGTTGTGCCCACCTAAGGTACCTTTCAGACTCCTTTTTTCCCCGTTTGCTTGTTTCCCAAGATAAAAAATATATTTATGCACCCCCCGGAACATATTGACCACCGTATCGCAGAGAAATCTTCTATTCTTCTTTGTTGTTGTTTTCTGACCATCATCAACCCATACTCGAGGGAGGTGATGCAGAACCCTCAAGCCATCGAGATGCATGAGGGGGTGCTCCATATCAGGGATGTCCAGAGGTCCAAGAGGACAGGCACCATGGAGGCTAGGCTCGAAGCCATGGAGCAAGAGGTCTTCAAGTGCAAGGGGATGGTGGAGCGTGGACTCAATGCTAATCACCTTATGATTGCGGATTTCACCCGTGATCTCAAGGTGGATGGAAAATCCATGAAGGACATCGTCTTCACCTTCAATGAGCAAATCAATTTTCTGCAAAGCCAAATCTATGATCTCCAGAACCAAGTCTTTGAATATGAGGCAAGGTTTAAAGGTATGAGTTTGGTTGCTAGTTGCAGGACCCTTGAGACTCATGCTTCCTCTTAGGATGGTGAACCACTGCCATGAATACCGGAAGACAAGCTCGCCACAACTTCACCACCACCTTCTTCTTCATCACCAAAGGAGGCTTGAGTTCATGGTATGGGCACAAGCTTGGGGGAGGTGCCCCGGTATCGTATCATCACCACTATCTTTGCTTTAATCTATCTTAGTTTGATATTTAGTTTTCTTATGATTTAGTTAAATAAAAGTTTAGTTCAATCCTTTATTTTCGAGTGCTTGCTTAGTGATCTTCCTATCTATGTAATCGTGTGCAAGTTATATAATAAAGTTTTGGTGTGAGTCTTTGCTTCTTTACTCTTATGCTGTAAATCAAATAAAAGAAATAATAAATGAAAAAGATCATATGCTAATCTTATGGTAAGTAATGTCATCACATAAGGAAAAGTATAAGTGGTAAAATTTGTTGGAGATTAACAAACATAGATTGGTCAATAATGCATGTTAATAAGGGAACAGAAGATTCACATGCAAATATACTATCTTGGACATATTTTATGATTGCGAGCTCTCATTAAATATTATATGTCAAAATTGTTGACGTTGGACAAGTAAGACAACGTAATGAGTTATGCTTGTTCATATTCACATAGAAGTTATATTGTTATAGATCCTTCAACATGTGGTGCTTGCCTAATATCTTTGCTAGCCGAAAATTCCACACTAAGTAGAGATACTACTTGTGCATCCCAAAACCTTAAACCCAAATTCATGCCTTGAGAGTCCACCATACCTACCTATGGATTGAGTAAGATCCTTCAAGTTGTCATTGGTGCAATAAGGCAATAAAATTGCTTCTAAAAGTGTTGGATCATTTAGTGCAAGAGAAAATTGAGCGTTCTACGGACTCGTGATGGCAAAGATAAAAGCGACAGACTGCATAATAAAGGTTGCTATCATAAGGGGCAATATAACGTGATGTTCTTTTGCATTAACGGGTTTGGCATAAAAACAAAAGGCGCATGGCAACCTCTGCTTCCCTCTGCGAAGGGCCTATCTTTTACTTTTATGTATTTACTTTTATGCAAGAGTCAAAGTATCCTTCCCTATTCCTTTTTATTTTCTCTTTTGGCAAGCATCATGTGGTGAGGAAAGATCTAAGCACATATATCCAGTTGGATATGAGTATGCATGAGTTATTATTGTTGACATCACCCTTGAGGTGAGTATGTTGGGAAGCAAAACTATAAGCCCCTATCTTCCAATTTGTCCAGTTGATACACTTTTTCTCATGGGTACGATGTGAGTGTTAGCAATCATAGAAGATTAAATGATGGTTGAGTATGTGGACTTGCCAAAAGGCTCCGACTCATGACCCTTCCTGAAAATATGATGAATTGTAACTGCAAAGTTGACTGAGGACATAGTTTGTTGGTTTTCAATAGAGTTTATGCTTTATACTTCAATGTTGTGATGAATTGTTACTTGTTAATGAGAAGTTATATGATGAAAGTTGTGTCATAAAGTTTTATGTTAAGGTTCTTTGTTGTTATAATAATAATCATGATGCTTCTTTGTCTGTATTTTGTTTTTATCGACACCTCTCTCTCTCTAAGCATGTGGACATGTTTCTCGATATCGGTTCTACGCTTGAGGACAAGCGAGGTCTAAGCTTGGGGGAGTTGATACGTCCATTTTGCATCATGATTTCATACTGTTATTTATAATGTTTATATGATAATAATGCTTTTTGGAGTATTTCTAATGCCTTTTCTCTCATAATATGCAAGGTTTGCAAAAAGAGGGAGAATACCGGAGCTGGAATTCTGGACCTAAAAAAAGCACGTCAGAGCTACCTATTCTGCACATCTCCAAATAAGCTGAAACTTCATGGAGAATTTTTATGCAATATTTAAGAATTATTGGAGCAAATAACCACCAGAGGAGGCCCACCGGTGCGCACAACTCACCTGGGCACACCAGGGCCCCCAGGCCCGCCTTGGTGGGTTGTGCCCTCCTCGGCCCACCTCCGGTGCCCATCTTCTGGTATATAGGTCATTTTGACCTAGAAAAAATCAGGACAGGACTTTCGGGATGAAGCACTACCGTCTCAAGGCGGAACTTGGGCAGGAGCACTTTTTCCCTCCGGTGGAGCGATTCCGCCAGGGGAACTTCCCTCTCGGAGGGGGAAATCATCGTCATCGTCATCACCATCAACTCTATCATGTTTGGGAGGGCAATCTCCATCAACATCTTCAACAACACCATCTCGTCTCAAACCCTAGTTCATCTCTTGTGTTCAATCTTTGTACCAGAACCTTAGATTGGTACTTGTGGGTGACTAGTAGTGTTGATTACTATATGGTTTATTTGGTGGAAGATTATATGTTCAGATCCATTATGCTATTTAATACCCCTCTGATCTTGAGCATGATTATCATTTGTGAGTAGTTACTTTTGTTCTTGAGGTCATGGGAGAACTCATGTTGCAAGTAATCATGTGAACTTGATATGTGTTCGATATTTTGATGATATGTATGTTGTGATTCCCTTAGTGAAGTCATGTGAACGCCGACTACATGGAAATTAACCTTATTAGGGCCTAAGGGAATGTATTGTGGAGTAGTTATTAGATGATGGGTTGCTAGAGTGACAGAAGCTTAAACCCTAGTTTATGCGCTACTTCGTAAGGGACCGATTTGGATCCAAAAGTTTAATGTTATGGTTAGATTTTATCTTAATACTTTTGTCATAGTTGCGGATGCTTGCGAGGGGGTTAATCATAAGTAGGAGGTTTGTTCAAGTAAGAACATCACCTAAGCACCGATCCACCCACATATAAAACTATCAAAGTAGTGAACACGAATCAAGCCAACATGATGAAAGTGATATGATGAAATTCTCATGTACTCTCAAGATTGCTTTGCTTATTATAAGTGACCGTTTTGGTCTGTCCTTTGACACAAAAGGATTGGGCTACCTTGCTGCACATTATTTACCATTACCGTTACTTGCTTGTTATAAATTACCTTGCAATCAAACAACTTGTTACCAACAATTTCAATGCTTGCAGACATTACCTTGCTGAAAACCACTTGTCATTTCCTTCTGGTCCTCGTTGGGTTTGACACTCTTACTTATCGAAAGGACTATGATTGATCCCCTATACTTGTGGGTCATCACCCATGATATGAATACAATTGTGTTGTGCTAAATAATTTCTCTACATGGTATTAGCCTTCTCCCGATCCTATCCCCCAGTCGCGCCGCACCTCTAGTCGCCGCCGCTACAACTCCTGTAGTTGTTGCCACTTTTCCATTCCAGCTCATTCGTAGCTACTCTCCCTCGTAGTCACTGTTGCCGCCATCCTCTCTGGCCGCCGCTGCTTTTCATTCGAGTTCATTCATAACTACTCTCCCCCGTAGTTGTTGTCATGGCCATCCTCTTTGGCCATCGTTGTCGCTAGCTCTAGCCGCTGCTCCTGCCAGAACTCTAACCCTACCCAACACCGCAGCTTCCGCTCCCCACCATGAATTGGATGGACTCCCTCGTCTCCAAACTCTCTGGTACCCACAACAACCTGTTAGCCGACCCCCCCCCTCCTGTCGCCGCCCTCGCCACTGGGATTTCATGTGGGGCATCTTCTTCATCGATGCCACCTCCGCCGTGCTACCCAACTCTCCTAGTGTCCTTGGTTCCCCCCTCTGCTACAGTCACATGCAGCCTCAGACCGTAACCGACAACACAAGTGGGGGCGCACAGGCTAGCTGCATGCCAACGCCATAGGCCATCCCCATCAGGTGCAGCAGCCCACCCCATCGTGGAGTGGTGGATACAACCCCTCGCAGGGGTCATTCATGCACACTCTATGTCAGTGCCGCGTGCACCTGCCCCTGGTGTCCATTACCCCAGTCCATGGGGCCACCAGACCTTCGTGGCATTGCAGCAACCGCAACACAGCTCGCCTAGAGGACCCGTCGGCTACACCTTAGTCCAGTCAGGTCACACGGCTCCATCCCTGTAGAATCATGCGTTGCTGACTACGCTCCAGACTGCCCCACCTTCGAACTTGTACAGTACCGATGGTGACTGGTACATGGACACCAGTGCAACTGCTCACATGGTGTACAACCCCAGTAACTTGTCATCTTCCTACCCCCACTGCCACCTCTTCACGGACCATCATGGGTGATGGTTCATCTCTTTGTATCACACATGTCGGCTCCATTTTGTATCCTTCTAACTTCATACCCTTATCTCTTAATAATGGTGCCGTTTCACCTCAACTTATCAAAATTTATTCTTCGTCCGTTCCTTTACTCGTGGTGATCCCATAACTGTGGAATTTGATGAACTTGGTTTCTCTAGTAAGGATACTCGCACTTGGATGGTGCTGCACTAATGTGACAGCCTCGATGATCTATATGCCATCCAGCCATCATCATCTTCCACAACTAGACTGGTTGCTCTTTCGGCCGGTGTTCATCTTTGGCACACGTGCCTTGGCCATCCAAGCTCCTCTGCACTCTGTAAAATAATGCCTATGTGATCAAAGGTTTGTTCTATTCTACTCCCTCCATCCCACAATACAAGACGTTTTTGCAAGCTACATAGCTTGCAAAAACATCTTATATTATGGGATAGAGGTAGTAGCATTCACACTTCATAAATTATTTCTTATATCATTTACCTTCTTGAGGACGTGCAGGAATTAACCTTGGAGATGTTGATACGTCTCCAACATATAGATAATTTATTAACTGTTCATGCTATATTTACATCATTTATATATGGTTTTGGTGCATTTTTATATTATTTTTATGGACTAACTTATTAATCTATTTACCAGTGCCAATTGCTGTTTTTTTGCTTATTTTTGCTTTCATGGACAATCAATACCTACAGAGGCCAAAATTAAGTGCGAATTTAACACATTTTTATGGAAAATGGAGCATTGGAAGCTTCGAGGGTAAATGAGAAGAGGCCCGAGGGGCCCACATGGCCAGGTGGCGTGGCTTGGGGTGGCCACGCCCCTTGGCTTGTGGGGCACCCTTTTGATGTGATTCCAACACTACAAATTCCTATAAATACCAAAACTCTCTGTTGTACCCTCAGAACAATTTTTTCGCCACCGCAAGTTCCTGTAATCCTGTTTCTCAATGATTACATTTGGAGGTCCTTCCGACACTCTGCCAAAAGGGGAACCCATCCACGGAGGCCTCGTCATCAACCTTGCGGCCTCCATGGTGATGTGTGAATAGTACATCCTCAGGGCTGAGGGTATGTACTGGTAGCTATGTGTTCAATCTCTCTCTCTCTCTCTCTCTCTCTCTCTCTCTCTCTCTTTCTCATGTTCTTGATGGATTTGATCTTGATGTATCATGAGCTTGATTAATAAAGTTGGATCTTATGATGTTCATCTCCCCCTTATCTTTTTTTGGTGAATTGGGTCTTGCTCTTTGAGGTTTGTTTATGTTGGATTGAACACTTTGGATTTGAGATCACTTGATGCGTGTCTAGTAATTTACTTGCGGATACCCGAACTGACATTAGGATAATCTTAGCATAAAAGTTGAACAATATGTATCATATGGTGTTGTCTTAATATGGTCTCTAGGGCTACTCGTGGGGGTGTTGCAATAGATAGATTGGAAACACAACTTTGAGGTGGTTTGTTACCTACGCGATTTCATCCTACTTTCTTCGATATAATAGAAACTTTAGTGATTCTTTGCTGCACTTTGAGGGGTTATCATGATGTTCAATTATGTTAAAGATGTTGAGAGTTGACAGTAGTGAAAGTGTGAACCCTATGCCTAGTTTCCAAGCATTGATACACCATTTTCACACACTTTTTTTACTTGCTACCATGCTATTTTTAATTGTTCAGATTATAAAAAGCTATCTCTACCACCCATATTGCACTTGTATCACCATCTCTTCGCCCAACTAGTGCACCTATACAACTGACAATTGTATTAGGTGTGTTGGGGACACAAGAGATTACTTATATTTGATTGCAGGGTTGTTTGAGAGAGAACCACCTTCATCCTACACCCCTCATGGATTGATAAACCCTAGACGTCATCATTTTTTGTATCATCTCCATAGTCGCCACCATAACCTTCACCGCAACATATCCCCTCCAAGTTAGATGTACTTGTAATCGCGTATCACATCCGGACGCATTATCATTAAAGTATTCATATTTATGTCTTATCTGATGATTTCCTCTTGTGATTCGATCGTCATGTGTGAGTAATTTGGTAAGACAAGGCATAGCCTTGCCACCCTATGTATTTGTATGAGGGATCGATGGAATGACTTTGAATAATTAATGTCATGTATGTGTACGATTGCTACGGAGTTGTCTCTTGTCTCTTTCTTGTTCTACCACCCTACATGTTGCCAGGATCTCGAAGTTCGATCAAGGAGGAGGTAAGGAGTGAGGAGGATGCAAACACTATTCTGAACACCTGTGACGGAAAGGTTTAGTGTGGTAGCGGAAAGCCAACCTTTGATGATTCATGATGTGTAATGATTAAATGCCCAATGTTTTTGACTAATATTTTTTTCTTAATAATTAAGGTAAACCCTTGAGACAGTAAGGCCATGTAGTTGGACAACTCACTCTTGATGCAAGTCGCACACCAGTCAAGACATAATTTGGACACATCCCCCACTTCATCACATTGCAAGCACATCTTAATGGTCGTGTTCCAGAGCACAAATTAATATCATGATGATCTCGACCACAAATATATGGTTGTAAGAATCAAGACCTCATACTCATGCATGTTTTGATTCTAGTGTTTACACCCCTAAGGTTGTTAAGGTCCAATTTACAAAAATTGAAATTTAATTCTCTCTTAAGAAATAAAGCCTCCATACACACCCTACTAATCCTTGTCAAGACTACATACTAATGACCCCCCCCCATACAATACGCTTTGGGATTTGAATTTTAATATTAAAATTTGAACTTTCGAATTTAAGAAACTATATCTGAAACATTTCAAAGTCTCATAAACAATAATTCCTACAACACATGTGCAATCGGTAGCCAATGCATTTCATATTGTTCCCCACACCATAGTATTCCATTTCAGAATAAACATGTAAGTTAGTTCAGAATCATTTCTCACCATAGTATTCCATTTCTACCTCCTCTCACAAGATCACATATATTCTCACTACAACTAACATCAAAATACATCTACGTCCTCACTTGCATCATTTCCCCAACCAGGTTGGCACCACCCCCTTTCGCCGAGGTCATTGATAAGGATGCGATGGAATAGGTAGTGCCATAGTGCTTCCACATGTCTCTATTGTTACCACTTTGTATGCTATCATCCATGGGTCGCTACCATCTACCTCACTAGTGTCCAGCAAGGGATAAATTTAATTCTTCATTACTAGTAGAGAAGTTTAGAAGTTTTGAGTTTTATGTTTATTCGTTTCGGTCAAAGTTTGAGAATTTTCATTCAATGTTGGAAGTTGTTTCCATAAACTCAAATATGCCTCACATGAAGTTGCTAGAGCATAGTACACCTCGCATTGACTAGAATTTAGTTTCTATTAGCAAAGTGAAAGCTTGTGATCTTAGAGCTAAAGATCCAATATTTTGGAAACTAGAGGAGGATGTAGTGAATGTGAGGGAGGAACCCGAGTTATTCAACCAAGGTGTTTTTTTTGTGTGTGTTGGCTTGGTCTTTCAATATTGGCTAGACCACCCATCAAAAGGTCTTCCAAACAAAACTCCACTACTCCCCGAGGTGTATCATACATGGAAGGTTTCTAATATGAGATGTCAACAAAATGTCCTCAAATCAAATACATAAAGTATGGGATATGCATAGGTGGTATATATGACGCAATATGTCGATTTAATATAGTCCTAGAAATCAATGTATGTCTTTCAACTTGTAAGGATACTCTTGTGTCGTCACTTCTAAAACACAAAGACTGTAGATTGTAATTTTACCAAGATCCAATGGTCTGCATCGCTCCCTTGCCCCATGCACGTAAATTTTTAATAAATAGGAACATCGAGCACCCATTGTACAGTTGTGAAATTATTGGGACCACTGACTTTCTAAACCATTACCACCTCCCCGTACACACGTGTTTCTTCATATCCCCGGCAAATACTAAGTACCTTCTAAATACATCATTATCATCTTCCATTTCTACCTCGCCTTTAGCTAGATTGCAATTCGCCCCTCTAGCGCAATTGCCAATTCACGGGTCATGTGTGTTCCGTGTAGTCATATTCCAAATCATGGGTATCGCCTCCCCTCCCCCCGTCATCGGCGAGGACAACATGTAGTTCCAAGCCCACCGTCATTGTGTTTTCCATGTCCTGATCACTCCATCGATATTCCTCTCTACCCCTCCTCCACGAGTCTTATCTCCATCGATGGTTCCTTCCCTCTTCATAACCGTGAGGGTCATTTATATATGATTGACGACTTCGAAGTTCTGGATCCAAGCATCGATGGTGTCCTCCCTCTTCATGACCGCGAGAGTTATTTCCAGGTGATTGTTGGATTCGAAGTTCTAGATCTAACCATCGATGGCGTCCTCCCTCTTCATGACCGCAAGAGTTATCTCAGGTGATTGTCAGATTCAAAGTTCTAGATCTAACCATCATAGTTTAGAGTTTACAGATTTGTTCAAAATAGCTAATAATTAGATTCCTAATAATGGTGTCCTTCCTCTTCATGGCCGTGGGGGTTATTTCCAGGTGATTGCCGGATTCAAAGTTCTAGATCTAACCATCAAGGATGTCCTTCATCTTCACGACCATGGAGGTTATTTCCAGGTGATTGTCGGATCCAAAGTTCTAGATCTAAGCATCGATGATGTCGTTCATCTTCATGACCGTGAGGGTTAATTGCAGGTGATTATCGGATTCAAAGTTCTAGATCTAAGCATCGACGGTGTCCTTCATCTTCATGACAGCGAGGGTTATTTCCAGGTGATTGGATTCAAAGTTCTAGATCTAAGTATCGATGGTGTCCTCCCTCTTCATGACCGCAGGGGTTATTTCCAGGTGGTTGTTGGACTCAAAGTTCCAGATCTAAGCATCGATGATGTCCTCCCTCTTCATGACCGCGAGGGTTATTTGTAGGTGATTAGCGGATTCAAAGTTCCAGATCTAAGCATCAATGGTGTCCTCCCTCATCACGACCGCGGGGGTTATTTCCAGGTGATTGTCGTATTCAAAGTTCTAGATCTAAGCATCGTAGTTTATAGTTTAGGGATTTGTTGAAAATAGCAGATAATTGGATTCTTAATAATTACGTCCCTCCTCTTCATGGCCGTGGGGTTTATTTCCAGATGATTCTTGGATTCAAAGTTCTAGATCTAAGTATCAATGGTGTCTTTCATCTTCATGACCGTGAGGGTTATTTCCAGGTGATTGCTGGATTCGAAGTTCTACATCTAAGCATCAATGGTGTCCTCCCTCTCCATGTCCGCGAGGGTTATTTCCAGGTGATTGCCGGATTCAGAGTTGTATGTCTAAGCATCATAGTTTAGTGTTTAGATATTTCTTCAAAGTAGCTATTAACTGAATTTCTAATAATGTTGTTCTTCCTGTTGATGACAGTGGGGGTTATTTCTAGGTGATTGCCAGATTCAAAGTTCTATATCTAAGCATCAATGTTGTCCTTACTCTTCATGACCGTGAGGGTTATTTCCAGGTGATTGTCGCATTCAAAGTTCTATGTCTAAGGATCGATGGTGTCCTTCCTCTTCATGGTGGTGGGGTTATTTCCAGGTGATTGACGGGTTCAAAGTTTGATCTAAGCATCGATGGTATGATCCCTCTTCATGGCCCTGAGGGTTATTTCGAGGTAAGTGTTGAAAGCAAAGTTCTAGATCTAAGCAAGAAATATTGGTTAAAGTTGTTATGTTTACTGTTTATATAGAAAGCGAGTTGAAAGTGAAAATAATATCTTGGATCCAAATTGAAAGCTCGTATGTACCGAGGTTCTAAGAAAGTGGGGTTGGGAGGGGTGGGGTGGATGACGGGGAGGGTGGAGGGTTTGTAGAATAGAATAGACGGGGCATCGATAATAGAGATCGAGTGACTGATGTTGGAGCAATGTTTGGCCACAGTGGAGGGTCACTCTTGACATACATACGAGTCCTCTTGTTGGATACCCCATCCAACACAACATCCTCATGGACCACTAAATCCTCTCACACCTTGGGGTCTCCTCTCCCACTCTTTTTTCTAAGATATGCCCCTATTGGTCCGATGGCTGGTAACAAGATAGTGATACCTCCTCTATATGTAACTTATAGGACATTGTTAGTTCTCTAGTTATTCCTTTCTTCTTCTTGGAAGAGTCAGGATGCTCATCGTACCCTCAATTAGTAGTTCCATTCGATGTGTAGCAATTTTATTAACCGGGTAGTCTTTCCATTTGGTGTCGTCACTCACAGAGATCTAGATCTCCCAATGTCCTTGAAAAGACATGTGCGAACCGTACCGCCTCTATCTCCTTCAGAGCTCGATTCAAAGGAATTTTACAGGATTTTCAGAGGATTTGGATCCTTTAAAAACTTTGCTACATTGGCTGTTTGATTCACACGATTGAAATCCCTAGGATTCATTCATACTCTACCTTGGAGGACATTTTAGTGCACTCAAACCTCTTTGTAGAATTCCTTTGTTTTCTCAGGTGCTATCAAACACTTCTCCACCATGTTTTTTTTAGAAAATGAGGATTACCCCAGCCTCTGCATCAGAATGATGCATGCAGACTCTTTATTTATCAAAGTGACCGAAAAGTCTGTGATCCCAAACAAGCTCGCTCAGAGTTAAAAAAAAGAATAAAAAGGTATAATATGCCACAAACGGCGAAATAGGACGAGATGACTAAACACGAACTTCTCCGCCATGCTTAATCATTATCTTTTTCCATCTCCACGCTTTTTGCCTACTTGAACCATAGATCAAATCTGAAGCCGACGATCATCAAACCATCATTCGCCGTTTCTGCCCACCGGAGTTCCACCGCCCCGCCCAAGGTTCACAGCGCGAGCACGGGCGGCCTACCCAGCCCCGCCGCTTGTGCCCGGCGCACGTAGCGTGCAAATCCAGTTGTCTGGCAACTTGGAGAACAGCCTGGCGGTGCTACGTCACGACGGCGACAGGGACACCAGATTTTACTGACCAAAAACAACAACTGGACACACAGAACAAGCACTGGCGCACACCTCTCTCCCCATCTCAATCAAAGACAAGAGTTTTTGGCAATAATGACAGGCCGTGGGGCCACCTGATGTGTGCATGCACAAGATATCGCAGCGAGATACTGCCACCAGTACTCCTACTCCTACTACTCCTACATGGCATCGCATGGACGGATGAGCCATGAGTGCGTGCTGGAAAGGAAGGCCGAGGCCACCCAAGCCAGGTTAACCCAAACAAACAATCCAGCACGCGATTAATCACATGTCACTAATCAACCTGGCAATCTGACCCATGGGTTCGTGCGCCCATAGGCACCCGACCCGAATGGGTAGGGTATGGCTTGTCGACTTCGCCCATGGGTCTTACCCATGGGTAACCCGATTAGTCATGGGTAGGGTATGGGTTTAAGTTTGTGCCCGTGGGTTACCCGATGGGTCACCCGATTAATATCAATAATTAATAAACTATTTGTTTCCTGCTATATTTTTCATGGGCAGTGGTCACAAAAAACAGAGCAAGGCACAATCATTACGACCACAACCATCACCAAGCTTATTCTGTATGTTATTCACACGCTTGGTATGGTCCATTTTGACCTTTAGCAAGTGGCCCATGCACAGAGCGCTGCACATATGCATTCAACCCATAAAAGATGAAGCCTATGTAGTGTACACATGTCCATCAAATAAAAGAGAAGCTGAACATTTAGTCCCACCTCGCCTGTTCGAGCACATGGGAGGGGGAGCCCCGTCTATAAAATGGAGACCGCTGGTTTATGTTGCCAGGACTGAACGCTGCATGCACAATACAACGTCTATGTCTTCTATAAAAAATAAAATTATTTAATTTTGTCAGACCCGATGGGTGCCCGATAGGGTCGGGTCACTCGATGGGTTCGGGCGTGGGTCTAAATCCATACCCATGGATAGGGTCATGGGTGCAAGATAGACCCGACAGAGTAATCGGGCATGGGTCTGGTAAAGGTTGACCCGGCCAAACCCGACACGACTGCCAGGTTGAGTCACCAAGAACCGGAGCGGTGCATGTGGACAAAAAGCTCCATGCGTGCAGACCCACTCCGGACAGGAAAGGGAGGGAGCGCCATGCCCTTGCGCCAAGGGAAAGGAAAGCGATGTCCCCCGGGCAAGGCAAAAATTTCCAGATACTTTACTTTTCAGCCTGCACGTCGGATGGCTGTTAGGCCGGACACGTGTGAAGGGCGAGAGCTTTGGTGGAGGTGAATGAGATCATCACCATCCAGCCCAAGTGTCATAGATAGATATAGATATATTAGATAGATAGATTGGTACGATTAGGAAGAAGATAGCGGCAGCACGCGTCCGTCCGTCCGTCCGGGCAAGTTAACAAATGGCGGAGTGGAAGAGTGGCGTGCCGGACTGCGCACCGGAAAGAGTAGCACTTTCGGATGAGTGAGCACTGCAGTGCCGAGTCATCACACATCCCAGAATTGCTCTGCTTTGCTATCTTAACAAGATTATCCATCCATCCATCATCCACCTTCTTGATTGATTCATTTCTTCTAATTACAACGCACACACCCAACAGGCAGGTCATGGTCATTCTCATGCTATGCTATGCTATGCAGCAACTACGACTACTACTTATCTGCCTTCTCTGCCTCAGCCCCAGTTGTTGTTTCTAAAGCAATCCAACATACTACTACTACTACTACTCCTTGAGAGATATTTCCCTCTCTGCCCCAAATTGTTTCTAAAACAATCCAAGCAGATGGTATTGACAAAACACATGGAAAAAAAAGGAAAGAAACACAGAAAGAAAGAAAAGAGGAAGGCAAGAGCAGCAGCATCACAAAAGTTTCCCTTGACCTGCATTCTAATTAAACCTTCTTCCTTCAGTTAAGACAACAACAAAAAGAACAAATCTAAAGAGACCAGAGCAGCAGTTGGAGGAGAGGGGAGGGAACAAGTTCAGAGAGACCAGCTTTTGACAATCTTGCATAAAACTGCTAAAAAAAAGGTTTTCTATGCACCTCCAGCTTTCCACCATGGGAGGATAACCTACTACACACAAGCATCACTCCCATCAGCCAACCGTTCCACATTTTTACTCCACAGATTGCCAGAGCCCCTGAATGGATGGAATGGGTGCATCATCCTCCTCATCGACGATCCGGCTCTCGCAGCTATGCCTCTTGCCACGCAATCGCTTCTTCCGCGCGCCGAGCTTCCGACAGAATTAGCAGTTAGCTCGCCGACTGAGATTAGCAGCATTCCCATGCTCTGGCGTCTGGGTCCTTTACTTACCTGACAAACACAAGGGTTTTATGTTAGTCGAAACAACTGAGTCAAGTTATATGGTGGCGGTACATGGAACAACGTCTGCAGGGGAAACAAGTATGGATAGAGGTCCATTACCAGCAGCAGGCTTCTGATCACTGGTAGGCTTTACGGGCATCGGCATTGAAAACGTCAATTGTGCCGCTGAAAGGTGAGAGTGAGAGTGAGGCGAACCACTCGCAGATTGCCCCGCTGTCCCAAGGTGCATAAAACCACCAGGTGCTGGATGAAGATTGGCCTTCATGTTACTGCCAGCTGCACTATGAGCCTTCCCCGCATCAGCTGGAATCGCAGATGTGGACATCGACATGGAACCAAGAGAGAGCATCGCAGACGAACCAGATACAGCATTCTGCTGCTGCTGCGTCTTGTCAGCCGAGCGCTTTTGGTAGAGGCCAGCACCAGCTCCAGCATTTACATGCTGAGGCGGACCTTGTGGCGCAAAGGCATTGGAGATGAAGAAGTGGCCGTGGCCATGGCCTTGTGGGAACGGCTGCTGTTGTTTCAATGAGGGTCCATGTGACTGCTGCTTACCACCAGAGTGAGCCATGTTTGGTTGCTGACCAAGGATCGATGGCATAGGCATACTGCTGTAGGGATTTGTTGAAGCCGACTTGGATCCAGAAGTCGAAGGAGAGTTCTTTGCTGCATGTTGTTGAGGTGATGACAATTGGACAACTGGCTGGCCACCCTTCGCAATTCCAGATGCAGGTGGGCTACCACCAGTACTTTTGGAGACCGAGTTAGATGGCGAACCAGAAGCAACAGGAGCATTTGAAGATCGAGATAGGTCCCCTGCTCCTCCAGTAGAAAGATTAGTAAGGGAGTGGCCAATCTTCGATGAACTCATGCTTTGAGACTGGTGATTCGGGGTGGAGAGAGCCTGCAGAGCTTTTGCTTGTTGATGGAGACCACTGTTCTTCATCATAATCAAACTAGAAGGCGAGGATGCAGCAGGGACAGAAGCACCTGAAGGTGGAGCTGACACTCTCATCGACGACGATGCCTTCAATTGAGGTGATTGACCAGGAACTCCGCCTTGAGAAGCGCTTGATGGATACATTAAATTCTGAAAGTTCGTCGCACTCAAACGGTCAGAGTATCCACTTGCATTACTCGGAGCAGCAGACCTGGGGCGAGAGTTCAGATGATTTTGAAACAATTGCTGCTGCTGCTGCTGTTTCTGAAGCTGTAACATATGTTGCTGGTGCTGCTGCTGTTGTTGCTGCTGCTGCTGCTGTTGCTGCTGCTGGAGTTGCTGCTGCTGCTGCTGCTGCTGCTGTTGCTGCTGCTGGAGTTGCTGCTGCTGCTGCTGTTGCTGCTGCTGGAATTGTTGCTGCATCTGGTGCTGATGGTGTTGGTGCAGCTGCAGCTGAATTTGCTGCTGTTGCTGCTGCTGGGACATGGTTGGTGCAGATGGGGCTGCAGCTGACGTAGCTGCTGCAGTAGAAGCACTTGAAGATTTGCTGCTGCCTAACCCAAAGGCATTCGAAGATTCCGCACCAATAAGGCTCAAAGTGCGGACTGAGGGCTCATTAGCACTGCTACCAAGGAAAGGGTGCATAAAAGACTTGTTTTCTGGCTTAGAGAAAGAAAGAGAATGCTGCTGTGAATCACTCGGGTACTTTGCAGATGCAGATTTCTTTCTCTCATTATCTCCAGCACTTGGCGTTGAAGATGAATCCCCAGCCACAGATTTAGCTTCTGCAGCATTTTGATGCTGGGGTTTATGCTGTGCAGCTTGAACAGACTGGGCTGAAGCAAAATTGAGCTGAGGGTAACCATGCCGGCCTGCTTCTTGATGGCTCTGGAAAAGCGCATGGTTCTGTGCCAATGACGAGAAGTCAAGACCATTTGGAGCAGAACCAGGAGCGCCAAAGGGCATCACAAAAGGCTGAGATGAAGCAAGATCAATTCGAACCCCCTGGCTTCGACTGGTTGGTGGCTGCTGGTGGTGATCATTCGATTTCTTCTCACTCTGATTGCCAGCAGATGGCATCAACGCAAAATTTGGAAGATGCATTGGAATAGCAAAATTATGTTCATGCCCACCCTTCTGATGGTGTGAAGACTTGTCATCACTTGACTGGCCATCTTGCAGAGCCTTGTCTGGATCCTGTCGGTGAGCGAGGCCATGTAGTAGAACAGGACGCTGGTTGCCGCTCGAATAGCTCTGGGAACTGTTGGCAGCGGCTGCTGCGGCCGCGGCAGCAGCAGCATTAGCATTTGGTGCATATCCCAGCAACCCTTGTGATTGTTGTGGCTGATGCTTCTGAGAGGAACCAGACAAGCTTGGCATTGGGTTTTTCTGATGATTTTGTTGCTGCGTACCTTGCTGCTGTGATGGGTTCAACATGTGGGGAGAGTAGACATGCCCGTTGAAAAACGGTACACCTGGGCCTGGTGGTGCCATGCCTCGATATGATGGAGCTCCTCCAGCATGAGCAGCAGCGAGCTGGAATGGGTAGCCGTTCTGTAAGATGGCCAAGAACTGGGCATCACCCGGCTGCAAGTTGGCAAAGCTCAAGTTCATGGCCGCTGCACCAGGGTGTGCTGCTGAAGCGTGGGCAGTGGCAGATGATGGCATCGCACTGCTGGTGCCAGAAGATTTTGTATCTCCCATTCGATTGGCAGCGGCAGTTGCAGCTGCTACTGCTGCAGCATGTTGGTTGAATGGAAAGATGAATGTTGGCGCTTGCTGTAAAAAACAGAGGGTGCACGGGAAATTATATAAGGAAAAAAATACCAAAAAATACCACAAGATACTAGTAATGAATAGCATAAATCCACGACAAGCATACCATCATGTTTGGTGGCATGGGAGAGGACTGCTGCGCTTCAAGAGCTGGAGGTTGCTTCCTTTGGTTTGATTCAGCAACACTGGCACTGCTGGATGCCGCTTTATCCTTGGAGAGGCTCCCCTGGAAAGGAGAAGGCACCATTGAAGGAGCCTTAGTTTCTTGCAGCGGGGCGTGTGCCCGAACAGGGTAGCTCCCCTGCATTGGGTTCGCGAGAAGGGAGGCAGCCTCCGCAGGTGGTACGACGCCCATGTTGAATGGTCCTCTTGGACCAAAGAATGGTGCAGATCTTGTGGCGGCGGCAGCAGCGGCTGCAGCCGCTGTTGTGGGCCAGAAAGAGTTCATCTTTGTAATTCGCTGGTGGTATTGGATCTGCTGTGCGATGTAACAATGTGTAGCACAGCGCTTCGGGCGTACTGGCAGTGGAGGCAATGCAGGATGCTGCAATGTAGGAAACCTTTAGACTTGGCAAAGAAATTCACTCCAAAGACAGAAACCACACCATAGGTGAAGTGAGAAAGCGAACCTGTAATCCAGCAGAAGTCCCTGGCTTTATGTCCATAGGATGATGAAGCCCAGGAGCTGATAGTCCAGGAACAGGAGCAATGTAACTGCCAAGGTAAGAACAACATATTTTAGACCACAAATCCTTCAGGGAGCAAGAGTGCGTGTAAAACATCGAACAGCAGTGAAAACTCACCTAAAAGGAGGGAAAGTCCCCATCCAGCCGCCGACGGTCATTGGCATAGGCGGTGAAGCAGCAGGTAGAGCTGCCAGATGAGGAAAAACCCAAATCAACAAAGAATCACCTTTTACAAAAGCAGTGAGAAAATGGGGAAGAACCAGGCGAAATTCTTACGTGATTTCTCATGCTTGACCTCGGACTTTGAGGGCTTTTGCTGCTGCTGCTGCTGCGGCGGCAGCAATGGCGGCTGTCTGCGCTCAGATGGCGACTTATCGTCCCCTTGGCTGGGCTTCTCCAAATCCAGCTGCAGCGTGAGCTTCTTTGGAGCAAGCTCCTCCGCCGGAATCCTTTGCGCCTTGTCGTCCTCCAGATTGATCTCCAGGCCTCTCCTGGTCCTCTCGCCATCTTTCTTTTCAGAATTTCCTCTCAAAGCCTGAAATCGGAGGAAAAGATGAACAAGAAATGGACCGATCAGAATCAAACATCCAATGCTCCAGCGGCTAGGGAGGTCAATCAACAGAATTGGTGAAACTGAAGCAGACAGAGGCACCCACCACGTCCATCTCAGAATCCAATCCCTTCTTATCCGCATCAGGGTCGGAAGAGCCATCTCTATCAGGAGATAGCTTCCCAGGAGGGGGAGCCTGGAACAAGCACAAGGGGAGAGAAAAAGGTGAGATAAAAAAAGGGCTGAAAAGAAAACAAAAAAGCCAATCAACAGTTGCGGCAAAAAATTGTCGTTTTCAATCTTTGCCCAGCAAATTCCGCAAGACCAATTCAACCACACACACAAACATATGAAAGCATATACCCACCATGAGATCAATGCAAAACTTTTCTTGCCGAGCGCCATCAGATGCCAGCTCACTGATAAAAAAATAAAGAAATTCACACGAAATTGTGAATATACTAATCAGATCGGCACAATCCAAAGGCAATAATGGTTATCACAACACCAATAATATAAAAAATCCAAATGGCCCACCTCTTTGTCGCGGTGGTGGCCTCCCCATTCCTGGCCTCAGAGCCGACCGGCGCAGCAGCCTCGCCGTCGGGCTTGACTGCTGGTGCCGGCGGCTCGGCGGGCCCGGGATCCCGTCGATCTGATTCGCTGGTCCGGAGCTCTGGATCTCTTCCTCTGTGGTCCTCCCTCTTCTCTGGCTCCCGGGTAGCCTCCTGCTGCGCACCAGCGGTGGCGGTGGCGGTGCTGCTGGCGCCACTTTCGGCCACAGCCGACACCGACACCGACGGCTTCGCATCTGATCTCGCCACCGGAGGCACTTCAGGCCTTGAGGGCGGCTCTGCCGTGTCCGGTTTTGCTGGGCTCGCCGGGCGGTTCTCGTTGTCGTACTTGACGAGCCGTGGCCGCTTCCTCTTTGGGGCTGGCAAAAGCAGTGAGGAAGTTTATTAGACCCCACAAAACCAAAATTAGCAACAAAAAATCATTGCAAGATTAAAATTGACGAGCTGCCTACCTATAGTGGTGAGAGAGGCTGAATCTGCCGGCCGGACGCCAGATGACGACGGAGCCGGCGAAGAGTTCCCGGACTTGGCCTCCGGCGCGTCCTTCTGCTCCGGCTTGTGGTTCATGTTCTCCTGCTTGGGAGGGCAGGGGAACTGCCGCGTCAGGCCAAATAGCACCTCGGCGACCTCGATCTCCTCCTGAATGAACGATGGCGACTTGGAAATCTTTGCTGGTGGCGGCTGAGGCGGGGCTGCCGAAGGAGCTGAGGCCGGCGACGGCCGCTGCTTCGGTACGGGCCCAGAACCGCCGCTGCTCCCACCGCCGCCAAGTGTTTTCTGCGAGACACCGGAGAGAGAGGGAAATCAGTAAGGGCAGGAGTTAAGAATCATGAGGGGAGATGGATTCTGTCGGCCTGAAAAACGCACCAGCTTTTTCCGAACAGGGGCGGTGGCCGATGTGGAAGCCGGCGAGATCGGCCGTGAAGAAGGCCGCTGGATCTGCGAGCCGTCTACAGCGGCGCCGCCGCCGCTTCCACCGCCGGGGCCTGTCCACTCGTGCGAAGACCTCTTGGTAGAAGCTGCGGAAAACACGAGGAACGCCGGTGAGATTAGGGAAACAGAAGCGGCAAGAAGGGTGAAAAATTGCTTGTTTTGCGGTGCATAGCATACCTGAGCGCGCCTTCCTCGGGACTGGAACGCCGATCATTTCGTCGGCGGCCTTCCACACTATGGGGCCCTTGGGATTGGAGCCCCCCTTCCGGTGCATCTGCTGCTGGCCGTGGTGGTGGTGGTTGTTGTAACCGCCGCCGCCTCCGCCGCCGCTGCTGCTGCTGTGGTGGTGCGCGGCGCTGGGCTGGGGCGGGGACGGCGGAGGCGCCGTGCTGGGCGACCGCCGCTGCACAGGCGGGTACCTGGGCGCGGAGGCGGCGAGCTCCTCGTCGGCGTCGTCGTCGTCGTCGCCGAGGCTGTCGTCGGAGGTGTCGTCGCCGTCGTCGCGCCCGTTGCCGTTGAGCATGAGCCGCTCCCCCCGCCTCCTCTCGGACCGAGGCGAGTCCCTCGGGCCCGCGCCGCCGGAGACGCCGCCGCCGTTGCTCCTGAGCCGCCGCCGCGGCGGTGGCGCCCCGCCGGACATGGCCAGTGCGGCCCTCCTGCCTTCCCGGATCCGCTCCATGTCAGATCTGAGGCATGCGCCTCCGATCTCCCTCCTAGTCGTCGCCGCGTCGCCGGAGTCCGGCAGACACCGCCGCCGCCGCGCAGATCCACGCACCAACCGCCTCAACAAGGCAGAGGGAGAGCCCGCCCTCCTTCTCCTTCCCCTCGCGCTCACGAGTATCTCCTCCCTCTCCCTCTCTCGATGCTACTCCTCTCCTAGAGGAAGAGTGCTCTCCTCTCGTCTCGTCTCCCTCGGCTGGAAGGAAATGGCTGCTGCTTCTCTGGTCTGGTGTGGCCTCCTCCCCTCCCCTTGTGGCTCGCTTTCTAGGCCTCATCCTCTTTTTGTCGCTGCCCATGCCCGCATCCGACGGCCAGGATCCGCCCGACGCATCCGACGGCCCCGCCCCCGCGCCTGCCACCGTGGCCGCCCCCACCGCCTAGCACCCAACGGAACACGCGATAAAATCTCGTGGACGCTTCCTTACGCAACAAGCATGGCCCGATGACCGACACGTGGCGGTGCGCCCGAGCGGGGTGAAACCCCGAACCGTCCACGGGTGGGTGGGTGGCTGATGGCGCCACGCCCATTTGTTCCCTTCCCTAACAAATTTTTTTATCCTCTAGTAAAAACTTAACACTCGTTACACTCCACGCAAAATAAATAAAGTAAAGGAATAAAGAAATGGCGCTACGCCATCGATCGGCTTTGGCCCGGGACCACCACGCGCGGGTCCGCGTGGATGGGCCTGATCTGGACAGTGCGGAGGGTTTCACCCGGCTGACGTGGCGCCTGCGCGCACCGGTCGCTGCGGGTGGGTTAAAAGGGCACGAGGAAAGTCTCTCCAGGCAGGCAGTGGAGGCGGGTGGGCCCCACAGCGGGCCCGGGTATCTCTCCGTCTCATCCGCTTTCCTATTCTTTTCTTTTTCTCTTTCGCATAACGTTCTGCTCGTGGGCTCAGACGTGGCGGGGCGGGGTGACGTACGTGGGGCCCGCCGGCCACCAACCTTCACCGCACTACTGCCCTACTTCTACTCTCAATGGATTAAGATATTCCTTAAAAACACCCACTAGTTTAAGCTAAATTCTAAAAAGTGCACGCGCACTATTCAGACGAGTCGAGCGGCCGGCTCCTGGCCGCACGATCTCGCTCCTATCGTCCCGCGCGTTGGTCAGGTGGTACCTGGTCGGGGCGGTTTCCCGATCCGACGCCGCTCGACGAAGCCCATCTGTTCTTATCCATTCGTCCCGTCCAGCCATAGCGCTCGCCGCTCCGGAGAGCTTCTTCCACGTCGTCTCGCCCAAGGCTGTCGGTGCCGTCGTGGACTAGGTGCTCGCCTCCTTCCCCTCCTCCATCCTGCCCTCCGAGCTCTTATGCTCCCTCCGCCGCTCCTTCCCCAAGGCACATGACGACGGTCACGGCCATCTGCTCCCCCGCCCCGGCTCCCCCAAGGACCCCCCCTGTGAGCGCTGCTCGTGAGGGCCTTCCCACCGCTAGCTCCTCCACCGGTAGGACGCCCAGCCTAGCCGGCTCAAGCAACAGGCGGCATGTCACTAGCCCAAGCATGTACCATCTTCTCGATTGAATAGAAGATTTGATAGAGATCTCATCGTTGTTTTGTGTATGCAGCTGCTGCTACGAGCTTGCTCTAGCCGGGAGCTTGCTCTAGCCGGGAGAGGACAGGAGGAGGAAGCGCGGGTGGAGGATCTTGTCCAGTCTGGAGCAAGAAAAAGAAGAAGATTGCTAGGAATGGAGTTCTTCCGTGTGCCGCTATTTTTGCTCTTTGCTCAGTGCATTCATGTTGAGTCTAACAAGACGAGCACAAGTTGGAGTGTTGCCGTTGCTTTGGTCACGGTGTCACTAAAGTTTTGTTGGCTTGTAATATAGTCTAGTTACACATACATTGATATTTAGTTGGCAGAAAAACTAGTTGCACACATATATGCTCAGTTTGGCTTGTAATTTAGTCTAGTTACACATATATTAATGTTAAATTGGCAGGACACTACTTGCACACACATATGCGCAATTTGACGCGGCAATGTAGTCTAGTTGCACACACATTGATATTTATTTGGCAGGACTAGTTACACATATATGCTCAATTGGCTCGGCAATATTGTCTAGTTGCACACATATTGATGTTTAGTTGGGAGGACTATTCGAACACCCATATGCTCAGTTGGCGCAATAATGTAGTCTACTTGCACACACATTAATATTTAGTTGGCAGGACTATTTTTGGCACACACATATGCTCAGTTGGTTTGTAATTTTGTCTAGTTGCACACGCATTGATGTTTAGTTGGCAGGACTATTTGGCACACACATATGCTCAGTTGACTTGTAATTTTATCTAATTGCACACACATTGATGTTTAGTTGGCAGGACTATTGGCACAGTTGGCTTGTAATTTTGTCTAGTTGCACGCACATTTGATGTTTAGTTGGCAGAAGGACTATTAACATACACATATGCTTAGTTGGCGCGGCATGTAGTCTAGTTGCACACATATTCATATTTCTTGCAAGCATATCTCCTTCTGCTTGCTAGTACTTGGCTACATGCAATTCATATGAGCCCTCATATTAGAAGGATCCTATAAGCACATGCATGTGTTGCATGCTGTTTGGAGTAGTTTTCTCTTTGATGGTTAATTAGCCCAGTTAGCCATTGGAGTTCATCCAATTTGGCTCTTTATTTAGTACTAGTTGATCATTGTAGTATTCCTAGTTGGATATGAGCACAGAGAAACTTGCACATTATGGCTATACTTAGTTGGCAGCTTTAATTATCTTGTTTCTTCACAGTCGCATGTTTTGTTGGCCTCTCTAGCAGTTGTACTTGTACAAGAACCTCATAGTAGTTGGCTCCATTTATCATGCAAGTTTCTTTTCATGTACAAAACTGATTTAAGTTGGCACCCCTACAGTTCGTACTTGCATATGAACTTTACAGTAGTTGGCATCCATACAAGGCATGGTTGCACATGAACCTTATACTAGTTGTCATCATTTAAATTGACTATTTCAATTAGACAGAACAACACAAGTTTTCTGTCTTAATTATTTCAATTAGACGTGCAAGTAAGCAATTAGACCCGCATACTCTCGTCGGCGTAATAGCTCACACATGGTCGTGGATTTGCACACTCTCGTTGGGATAGTCGCACACGCGTGACCACAGAGTTGCACACTCTCGTCGGCATAATCGATGCACACTCTCGTCGGCATAATTGCACACGTGCGGCCATAGAGATGCACACTCTCCTCGGCATAGTCACACATGCATGGACACAGAGTTGCACAATCTCGTCCGCATAGTCGCACATGAATTATTGTGGGAGGTGCTCACACCCGGCCGTGGAGTTGGACACTCTCGTCGGCATCGTCGCACGTGCATGACCACAAAGTTGCACAATCTCGTCCACATAGTCGCACATGAATTGCCGTGGGAGGTGCTCACGCCGGCCCGTGGAGTTGCACACTCTCATCGGCATAGTCGCACATGCATGGCCACAAAGTTGCACAATCTCGTCCGCATAGTCACACATGAATTGTCAAGGGAGGTGCTCACGTCCGGCCATGGAGTTGCACACTCTCGTCGGCATAGTCGAACGCACATGGCCACATAGTTGAACAATCTCGTATGCATAGTCGCACATGAATTGTTGTGGGAGGGGCTCACGCCCGAAAGCGGAGTTGCACACTCTCGTCGGCATAGTTGCACATGTATGGCCACATAGTTGCACAATCTCGTCTGCATAGTTGCACATGAATTGCCGCGGGAGGTGCTCACGAATGGAGGTGGAGTTGCACATTCTCGGCGGCATAGTTGCACATGCATGGCCACAGAGTTGCACAATCTCGTCAGCATAGTCGCACATGAATTGCCGCGGGAGGTGCTCATGCATGGCCGCAGAGTTGCACACTCTCGTCGGCATAGTCGAACATGCACGACCACATAGTTTCACAATATTGTCGGCATAGTCGCACATGAATTGTTGTGGTAGGTTCTCATGCCCGGACGCGGAGTTGCACACTCTCGTCGGCATAGTCGCACATGCATGGCCACATAGTTGCACAATCTCGTCCGCGTAGTTGCACATGAATTGTCGCGGGAGGTGCTCACACATGGCCGCGGAGTTGCATACTCTCGGCAGCATAGTTGCACATGCATGACCACAGAGTTGCACAATCTCGTCGGCATAGTCGCACATAAATTACCGCGGGAGGTTCTCACACATGACCGCGGAGTTGCACACTCTCGACAGCATAGCCGCACATGTGGACGAGTGTGCAACTCTCCAGCCGCGCTTGTGAGCTACTACATCAACGAGTGTGTACAACTTTGCGACCGTGTGCAAGATCTACGCTAACGAGTGTGTGCAACTTTGTGGTCATGTGTGTACGACTATGCCGTCGCGCATGTGCAACTCCTGCAATTGTGTATGATACTATACCAACAAGAGTTTTTCACCACCTCAGCTACCCTTGCGAGTGAGATTTGCTACTTCATATGTTGCCCCGGCCAATTACATATCCAGTCGTGTGCAACTTTGCCTGCTGCTATGGCCAACCATGTACCAGTCTTTGTGAACTTCGTTGCCGCCCCGACCAATTGACTAACGGTCAATGTGTAACTTTTTTCCTATCCGTGCATGTCATGCGGCCTGCTTGTAGCATCGACATGTTTCCAATTTACAGCAGTAGTTGGTTGAGCTTACAACATCGGGTGCGAGACGTCACCTAACGAACTTAGTATGGTCGTGTTGTGCAACTTTTCAATGCTCATATCCAATTGAGAACTACTATATGTGCAACTATAACTACTCCGAATGCCAACAAAAAAATTTGACTAAAAAATAGATCATCAATTTAAGCAAAAACATCGTCTAGCCAACTTAGTGCCGTTCTGTTGTGCAATTTTCCAGTAGTCATATCCAACTTATACTACTACCACAACCAACTTAGTACAACCATGTTCGACCAAAAAAACCTCCAACCTAAACAAAACTCCGGCAAGTCACACCTCATCGGAATCCCTCACGTATGTTAGCACCATCAAGAAAAAGCAGCATCACGAGCGCCTGTGGAGAGGCGTGCTTCTCAGCAACACGACATCTAGGTCGAGAGCCAATCCATCCGATCCCATTTTGCTCGTTGAGAAGATGTGCATGCTCCTGGACACCAAATGCTCTCCGCAGATAGCCTTTGACGGGACCTACCTAAGCAAGATTACATTGCATTGCAATGAAGTTGACAACCAAGTTTACACGTTTCCTGGAATAGAATGCATCACATGAAAGTCAGCGACCGAACTGATGGAGTATGGAGCTGGAATCAGTTGACATAAGCGGCAAAAAGGGCCAGGTTTTCCAGGTTGATTCAATCGAGATCCTCGTGGATCCGTGCATCGATTGAGTCATTGTTGCTGCGTATGTCTGGTGAAGTAAAACACATCGGGAAAATGGAAGGGAAGAAGACAAAAAAATCGAAGGGGTGAGGAGCCTTCCAGTCGAGGCACGCGAAGAGGTGATGGGGTCGTGAGCAGCGCAAAGGGAAGCTCCATGGCGTCGGGAAGGTACAAGAACCGCAGCTTCTCCAGGTTGATTCGGTTGAGATCCTTATGGATCCATGGGTATGCGTCCTGCAGCAGGAACACGAACAGAGTAACAAACATGAGGAGACCGCATCCAAATCGAACCGAATCGAAGGGAGAGAGAGGAAAGGAATGGGGAGGCACTTGATAGAGATCCATGGCGTCACGGGTCCATGGAGAGGAGACCTTCATCGTGGGCGTCCATCGTCGGTCGGCCAGGCGCTCCGACCACAAACCCTAACCCTTATAGAGAAGTAGGAGGGGAACGCCATGGACAGCTAGGTCTGCGGCCTAGGTAGGGAGGAAGGCGAGGGGAGAGGGCGAGGGTGGGCGGCGGAGACGAGGCCGGCGGTGCGTGAGGGTGGCGGCCATGTCGCCGCGGTGGGTGGGGAGTGAATCACGGGAGAGGAAGACTGGACTGGGCGGCAGCTGAGGGGACAAAAAAGCACCTGACTCTAGTGGGCCGCTCGGCTCGGATAAATAGTGCGCACACACGATTTAGAATTTAGGCCGGCCGTTCGGGACGGCTACCGAGCAGCCGGCCGCTCGCTAGACTTGCCCCTAGTTTAATACCATTAACCACGGAGGAGATCCGGAAGATGTCATTGTATATGCGGATTGCCGCGGTTACTTAACTAGATCATTATTAAAGGCCGGTAAATTTAAATTTAGAATTCCACTGCGGTGCGGTGTGGGCCGTCGTATTTTGGATCCGGACGCCACCGGGTGCATGGTCGCCCACCGCTGCTTGCTGCACAGCAAGTGAATAGGAGTATCCTCAGCCCACGGGTTTTCAATCCTGATGTTCGCATTTATCTTAAATTTATTTCAGGATTTTCGGTGATGCGTGTTTAGTGGGAGGTGTTTCAGTTGACTACAAGACGTCTACAGTGATTTCATAAAATCTTTAAGATAATATATGCCGACTCAATCTTTTCTAAGGTGGTAATAGAGGTAGGTTGTGCGTGTGTGCGTTCATAGGGGTGAATATATGCGCGTATATATGAGCACTTGCGTCTGTATTGTGTTAAGAATATCTACATCCGTGCACCCTCAAACCGGCCTTAAATGCCCGGGCGGACGGCCCGGTCATAAAAATTCGACCCACACGAGCGCCACAAACGGGCATCGAACTCCCGAGCTGACCGGCACCCCTCATATTCAGCCCAAATGTGTGGTAAATATGAGGGCGCTCGGACGTCGTGTCCGCCACATCGGACTGACGACGAGGTCCCACGCTAAATCGTCCGGAAACCCGATGGTCCGACAGACATCTCCTCCGGTGGGGTGTGAACGACATGTGGTTCCGCTCTGACTCGCAACCCGAGGCCAAATACAGCTATTTAAGCCGGCTGGCGTCCCCCAACCCTATCTCGTCCACCTCCTCCCTCTCCACGCCACCAACCCGAGCCCATCCACCTCCTCTCTCCCGCTCTGTCGCTCTTCGCACGCTCTCTGGCTTCTCCATGGTCCGGCAAAAGATAACCACCTGCACTATGTTCACGACGGGGCGTCGGTACCAGATTGAGCAAGAGATCCGGGAGGCGTGTCGCGCGCGCCGCCTGCATCGCTGTCGCGCTGCCTCCGGACTTGCTGGAGCCAGAGGAGGAGGAGGAGCGAAAGGAGCAGTAGCCAGCTTCGATGGAGGTGGAGAAGAAGGAGGTGGATGAGGCGGAGCAGCCAAAGCAAGAGCGGCTTCGGGCTTCAACATGGAGGACGCGGAGGCAGAGTTCGCCGTCCCCCAAGCGGACAAGATGGCGGAGCAGCAGGCCATCCTGGAGTCCATCTAGGATGAGGCCTATGTGAAGGTCAACCAGCAATTCATCCGGCAGGAACGGGCGGCAACTGACGCACTCTTCAACGAGGTCGAAGCGAAAATGGATGCAGAGGCTGACACGGAGGAGCCGCAGGAGCCAGCTGCGGTTGTTGCCCATGTACCTGACGGAGCATTAAAATATAGGGTATGCTCGATATGTTGTGCATATGCGCCCGCTTGACTGCAAATTCATTCATAGTTTGTTATAATGAAAGTCACAATGTCAGGGTAAAAAGATGAACCTGGAGAGGTTAAAGTTTAAAGGTAAAACAACAAAAAGAGTCGCCATAGAAGATCCCCAAGGAGGGCCACTACCTCATCCACGACGCACCGGAGGGCTGCCTCCCCGAGCTGACAGGACACGCCTCGCCCAGAGGAGCTGGCCTTGCGGCACACTCCACTGATCAGGCTTTGAATGCTTGACCAGGCTACGAGACTAGCCCGGTGCAGGGCTAGGTCTAGGGCCATCATCATGATAACATGCAAGGCGCAAGATAAGACGGGACACTGGCCTTAAATAAAAGACAGGAGGGTGGTGCGGTGTGTCACGTCGGGGAAGGCACTCGAGTGCCTTATACGGCGTAGTGTCCGGTTATCTCCTGACCGATCGACAGAAGCAAGTGGGTAAAGCAGGACGAATATCTTCCTATGTACGTTGCACTATATTTATTAACAAGACCAAGTGTGGTACCCCCGGATCTTATAAGGGGAGCGTCGGTCGAATAGAAGGACAAGCAACCTTGCATACACCAGCAATTCCACTCCCACACACAAGAACAGGTAGAAGAGAGAGAGAGAATGGTGCTCGGGCACTATAGCTAGTATCCCGACCATCGCCTAACTCACCCCGACCACCTCTTTTGTACACCCAAGCACTTGTATCCTCATGAAGGAAATATGCCCTAGAGGCAATAATAAAGTTATTATTTATTTCCTTATATCATGATAAATGTTTATTATTCATGCTAGAATTGTATTAACAGGAAACATGATACATGCGTGAATACATAGACAAACAGAGTGTCACTAGTATGCCTCTACTTGACTAGCTCGTTAATCAAAGATGGTTATGTTTCCTAGCCATAGACAAAGAGTTGTCATTTGATTAACGGGATCACATCATTGGGAGAATGATGTGATTGACTTGACCCATCTCGTTAGCTTAGTATGTTGCTACTGCTTTCTTCATGACTTATACATGTTCCTATGACTATGAGATTATGCAACTCCCGTTTACCGGAGGAACACTTTGTGTGCTACCAAATGTCACAACGTAACTGGGTGATTATAGAGGTGCTCTACAGGTGTCTCCGAAGGTACTTGTTGGATTGGCGTATTTCGAGATTAGGATTTGTCACTCCGATTGTCGGAGAGGTATCTTTGGGCCCACTCGGTAATGCACATCACTTAAGCCTTGCAAGCATTGCAACTAATGAGTTAGTTGCGGGATGATGTATTACAGAACGAGTAAAGAGACTTGTCGTTAACGAGATTGAACTAGGTATTGAGATACCGACGATCAAATCTCGGGCAAGTAACATACTGATGACAAAGGGAACAACGTATGTTGTTATGCGGTTTGACCAATAAAGATCTTCGTAGAATATGTGGGAGCCGATATAAGCATACAGGTTCCGCAATTGGTTATTGACCGAAGATGTGTCTCGGTCATGTCTACATAGATCTCGAACCCGTAGGGTTCGCACGCTTAAATTTCGATGACGGTTATATTATGAGTTATGTGTTTTGATGTACCGAAGGTAGTTCGGAGTCCCGGATGTGATCATGGACATGACGAGGAGTCTCGAAAGGGTCGACACGTAAAGATCGATATATTGGACGACTATGTTCGGACACCGGAATGGTTTCGGGGAGTATCGGGCATATATTGGAGTACCGGGGGGTTACCGGAACCCCCCTGGGAGACTAATGGGGCTATTGGGCCCTATTGGAGAAGAGGAGGGGCGGCCAAGGGCAGCCGCGTGCCCCCTTCCCTCCCAGTCCGAATTGGACAAGGAGGGGGGGCGGCGCCCCCCTTTCCTTTCCCCCACTCTCTCCTTCCCTCTCCTCTCCTACTCCCACTTGGAAGGGCGGAGTCCTACTCCCGGTGGGAGTAGGACTCCTCATGGGGCGCGCCTAGCGTGGCCGGCCACCTCCCCCTCCTCCACTCCTTTATATACGGGGAGGGAGGCACCCCTTGGAGACACAACAATTGATCCCTTGGATCTCTTAGCCGTGTGCGGTGCCCCCTCCACCATAGTCCACCTCGATAATATCGTAGCGGTGCTTAGGCGAAGCCCTGCATCGATAGAATATCATCATCGTCACCACGCCATCGTGCTGATGGAACTCTCCCTCAAAGCTCGGCTGGATCAGAGTTCGAGGTACGTCATCGAGTTGAACGTGTGCTGAACTCGGAGGTGCCGTGCGTTTGGTACTTGATCGGTCGGATCGTGAAGTGAAGGAAATATGCCCTAGAGGCAATAATAAAGTTATTATTTATTTCCTTATATCATGATAAATGTTTATTATTCATGCTAGAATTGTATTAACCGGAAACATAATACATGTGTGAATACATAGACAAACATAGTGTCACTAGTATGCCTCTACTTGACTAGCTCGTTTATCAAAGATGGTTATGTTTCCTAGTCATGGACAAAAGAGTTGTCATTTGATTAACGGGATCACATCATTAGGAGAATGATGTGATTGACATGACCCATTCCGTTAGCCTAGCACTTGATCGTTTAGTATGTTGCTATTGCTTTCTTCATGACTTATACATGTTCCTGTAACTATGAGATTATGCAACTCCCGTTTACCGGAGGAACACTTTGGGTACTACCAAACGTCACAACGTAACTAGGTGATTATAAAGGAGTACTACAGGTGTCTCCGAAGGTACATGTTGAGTTGGCATATTTTGAGATTAGGTTTTGTCACTCCGATTGTCGGAGAGGTATCTCTGGGCCCTCTCGGTAATGCACATCACTATAAGCCTTGCAAGCAATGTGACCAATGAGTTGGTTACGGGATGATGCATTACGTAATGAGTAAAGAGACTTGCCGGTAACGAGATTGAACTAGGTATTGGATACCGACGATCGAATCTCGGGCAAGTAACATACCGATGACAAAGGGAACAACGTATGTTGTTATGCGGTTTGACCGATAAAGATCTTCGTAGAATATGTAGGAGCCAATATGGGCATCCAGGTCCCGCTATTGGTTATTGACCGAGAATAGTTCTAGGTCATGTCTACATAGTTCTCGAACCCGTAGGGTCCGCACACTTAAGGTTTCGATGACAGTTATATTATGAGTTTATGAGTTTTGATGTACCGAAGGAGTTCGGAGTCCCGGATGAGATCGGGGACATGACGAGGAGTCTCGAAATGGTCGAGATGTAAAGATCAATATATTGGACGACTATATTCGGAGTTCAGAAAGGTTCCGAGTGATTAGGGTATTTTTCGGAGTACCGGAGAGTTATGGGAATTCGCCGGGGAGTATATGGGCCTTATTGGGCCATACGGGATTAGAGGAGAGAGGCCGAAAGGAAGGAGGCGCGCAGCCCCCCTCTGGTCCAAATTGGACAAGGGGTGCGGCCCCCTTTTCCTTCCTCCTCTCCCCCTCTTTCCCCCTTCTCCTACTCCAACAAGGAAGGAGGGAGTCCTACTCCCGGTGGGAGTAGGACTCCCCATGGCGCGCCCCCTCCTAGGTCGGCCCCCCTCCCCCTTGCTCCTTTATATACGGGGGCAGGGGGGCACCCCATGACACACAAGTTGATCTACGGATCGTTCCTTAGCCATGTACGGTGCCCCCTTCCACCATATTCCACCTCGGTCATATCGTCGCGGAGTTTAGGCGAAGCTCTGTGCCGGTAGAACATCATCATCGTCACCACGCCGTCGTGCTGACGGAACTCATCTCCGGAGCCTTTGCTGGATCGGAGGGCCGGAGATCGTCATCGAACTGAACGTGTGCTGAACTCGGAGGCCCCGTACGTTCGGTGCTTGGATCGGTCGGATCGTGAAGATGTACGATTACATCAACCGCATTGTGCTAACGCTTCCGCTTACGGTCTACGAGGGTACGTGGACGGATACTCTCCCCTCTCGTTGCTATATCATCACCATGATCTTGCGTGTGCGTAGGAAATTTTTTGAAATTACTACGTTCCCCAACAGTGGCATCCGAGCCTAGGTTTTATGCGTTGATGTTATATGCACGAGTAGAACACAAGTGAGTTGAGGGCGATACAAGTCATACTACTTACCAGCATGTCATACTTTGGTTCGGCGGTATTGTGAGATGAAGCGGCCCGGACCGACATTACGCGTACGCTTACGCGAGACTGGTTTCACCGTTACGAGCACTCGTGCTTAAAGATGACTGGCGGGTGTCTGTCTCTCTCACTTTAGCTGAATCGAGTGTGGCTACGCCCGGTCCTTGCGAAGGTTAAAACAGCACCAACTTGACGAACTATCATTGTGGTTTTTGATGCGTAGGTAAGAACGGTTCTTGCTAAGCCCGTAGCAGCCACGTAAAATTTGCAACAACAAAGTAGAGGACGTCTAACTTGTTTTTGCAGGGCATGTTGTGATGTGATATGGTCAAAATGTGATGCTATATTTTATTGTATGAGATGATCATGTTTTGTAACCGAAGTTATCGGCAACTGGCAGGAGCCATATGGTTGTCGCTTTATTGTATGAAATGCAAACGCCCTGTAATTGCTTTACTTTATCACTAAGCGGTAGCAATAGTCGTAGAAGCAATAGATGGCGTAACGACAACGATGCTACGATGGAGATCAAGGTGTCGCGCCGGTGACGATGGTGATCATGACGGTGCTTTGAAGATGGAGATCACAAGCACAAGATGATGATGGCCATATCATATCACTTATATTGATTGCATGCGATGTTTATCCTTTATGCATCTTATCTTGCTTTGATTGACGGTAGCATTTTAAGATGATCTCTCACTAATTATCAAGAAGTGTTCTCCCTGAGTATGCACCGTTGCGAAAGTTCTTCGTGCTGAGACACCACATGATGATCGGGTGTGATAGGCTCTACGTTCAAATACAACGGGTGCAAAACAGTTGCACACGCGGAATACTCAGGTTATACTTGACGATCCTAGCATATACAGATATGGCCTCGGAACACGGAGACCGAAAGGTCGAGCGTGAATCATATAGTAGATATGATCAACATAGCGATGTTCACCATTGAAACTACTCCATCTCACGTGATGATCGGACATGGTTTGGTTGATTTGGATCACGTGATCACTTAGATGACTAGAGAGATGCCTGTCTAAGTGGGAGTTCTTAAGTAATATGATTAATTGAACTTAAATTTATCATGAACTTAGTCCTGGTAGTATTTTGCAAATTATGTTGTAGATCAATAGCTCGCGTTGTTGCTTTCACGTGTTTATTTTGATATGTTCCTAGAGAAAACTATGTTGAAAGATGTTAGTAGCAATGATGCGGATTGGATCCGTGATCTGAGGTTCATCCTCATTGCTGCGCAGAAGAATTATGTCCTTGATGTACCGCTAGGTGACAAACCTATTGCAGGAGCAGATGCAGACGTTATGAACGTTTGGCTATCTCAATATGATGACTACTTGATAGTTTAGTGCACCATGCTTAACAGCTTAGAATCGGGACTTCAAAGACGTTTTAAACGTCATGGACCATATAAGATGTTCCAGGAGTTGAAGTTAATATTTCCAGCAAATACCCGAGTTGAGAGATATGAAGTCTCCAACAAGTTCTATAGCTAAAAGATGGAGGAGAATCGCTCAACAAGTGAGCATGTGCTCAGATTGTCTGGGTACTTCAATCGCTTGAATCAAGTGGGAGTTAATCTTCCAGATAAGATAGTGATTGACAGAATTCTCTAGTCACCATCACTAAGTTACTAGAACTTCGTGATGAACTATAATATGCAAGGGATGACGAAAACGATTCCCGAGCTCTTCGTGATGTTGAAATCGACGAAGGTAGAAATCAAGAAAGAGCATCAAGTGTTGATGATTGACAAGACCACTAGTTTCAAGAAAAGGGCAAAGGGAAAGAAAGGGAAACTTCAAGTAGAATGACAAGCAAGTTGTCACTCCCGTGAAGAAGACCAAAGCTGGACCAAAGCCTGAAACTGAGTGCTTACACTGCAAAGGAAATGGTCACTAGAAGCGGAAATGCCCTAAATATTTGGTGGATAAGAAGGATGGCAAAGTGAACAAGGAAATTCTCATTCCAGTCTGAGGGGATATCTGAAGCTACCAATCCGGGATCTCACTCAAATCCAAACCTAGCACTTTTGTATTTATTGCTTCTCCTTTTAGCAATGACTGGTGGATGCCTCTTTTCTACCTTAGAAATCGTTTTTTTATGTACCTTCTCCCTCTCTACACCTTTTTTCCGCCTCGCCGCCCAGAGATTCGATTCGGAACTCTTATATGTCCAAGGTCAATATGGAAATTCTTTCAGATATATTTGACATACAGGTGTTTGATGTGTGCCTTACTAGTGTTTATAGTAACACCTGAGTATTTGATACTTGTTCGGTTGCTAAGATTAGTAACTCAAAACAGGAGTTACAGAATAAACAGAGACTAGTTTAAGGGGAAGTGACGATGAGTGTTGGAAGTAGTTCCAAGATTGATATGATCATCATCGCACACTCCCTATACTTTTGGGATTAGTGTTAAACCTAAATAAATGTTATTTGGCGTTTGCGTTGAGCATGAATATGATTTGATCATGTTTATTGCAATACAGTTATTCATTTAAAATCAGAGAATAATTGTTGTTCTGTTTACATGAATAAAACCTTTAATGGTCATACACCCAATGAAAATAGTTTGTTGGATCTCGATCGTAGTGATACACATATTCATAATATTGATGCCAAAAGATGCAAAGTTAATAATGATAGTGCAACTTATTTGTGGCACTGCCATTTGGGTCATATCGGTGTAAAGCGCATGAAGAAACTCCATAAAGATGGATTTTTTGAATCACTTGGTTATGAATCATTTGATGCTTGCGAACCGTGCCTTTTGGGCAAGATGACTAAAACTCCGTTCTCCGGAACAATGGAACAAGCTACTGACTTATTGGAAATAATACATACCGATGTATGCAATCCAATGAGTGTTGATGCTCGTGGCAAGTATCGTTATTTTCTGACCTTCACAAGATGATTTGAGCAGATATGGGTATATCTACTTGATGAAACATAAGTCTGAAATAGTTGAAAGGTTCAAAGAATTTCAGAGTGAAGTGGAAAATCATCGTAACAAGAAAAATAAAGTTTCTATGATCTGATCGTGGAGACGAATATTTGAGTTACGAGTTTGGTCTTCAATTAAAACAATGTGGAATAGTTTCACAGCTCACGCCACCTGGAACAGCACAACGTTATGGTGTGTCCGAACGTCGTAACCGCACTTTATTGATATGGTGTGATCTATGATGTCTCTTACTGATTTACCACTATTGTTTTGGGGTTATGCATTAGAGACAGCTGCATTCACGTTAAAAAAAGGGCACCATCTAAATCCGTTGAGACGACACCATATGAACTGTGGTTTAGCAAGAAACCCAAGTTGTCGTTTCTTAAAGTTTGGGGCTGTGATGCTTATGTGAAAAAGTTTCATCCTGATAAGCTCAAACCCAAATCGGAGAAGTGCGTCTTCATAGAATACCCAAAGGAAACTGTTGGGTACACCTTCTATCACAGATCCGAAGGCAAGATATTCGTTGCTAAAAATGGATCCTTTCTAGAGAAGGAGTTTCTCTCGAAAGAAGTGAGTGGAAGGAAAGTAGAGCTTGATAAGGTAATTTGTACCTTCTCCCGAATTGGAAAGTAGTTCATCATAGAAATCAGTTTCAGTGATTCCTACACCAATTAGTGAGGAAGCTAATGATGATGATCATAAAGCTTCAGATCAAGTTACTATCAAACTTTGTAGATCTTTCAGATTAAGATCCGCACCAGAGTGGTACGGCAATCCTATTCTGGAAGTCATGTTATTAGAACATGATGAACCTACAAACTATGAGGAAGCGATGATGAGCCCAGATTCCGCGAAATGGCTTGAGGCCATGAAATCTGAGATGGGATCCATGTATGAGAACAAAGTGTGGACTTTGGTGGAGTTGCCCGATGATCGGCAAGCCATATTGTATAAATGGATCTTCAAGAGGAAGACAGATGCTGATAGTAGTGTTACTATCTACAAAGCTCGACTTGTCGCAAAAAGGTTTTTGACAAGTTCAAGGTGTTGACTACAATGAAATTTTCTCAATTGTAGCGATGCTTAAGTCTGTCCGAATCATGTTAGCAATTGCCGCATTTTATGAAATCTGGCAAATGAATGTCAAAACTGCATTCCTTAATGGTTTTCTTAAAAGAAGAGTTGTATATGATGCAACCAGAAGGTTTTGTCAATCCTAAAGGTGTTAACAAAATGTGCAAGCTCCAGCGATCCATCTATGGACTGGTGCAAGCATCTCAGAGTTGTAATATACGCTTTGATAAGTTGATCAAAGCATATAGTTTTGTACAGACTTACAATGAAGCCTGTATTTACAAGAAAGTGAGTGGGAGCACTACAGCATTTCTGATAAGTATATGTGAATGACATATTGTTGATCGGAAATAATGTAGAATTATTCTGCAAAGCATGAAAGGATACTTGAATAAGAGTTTTTCAAAGAAAGACCTCGGTGAAGCTGCTTACACATTGAGAATCAAGATCTATATAGATAGATCAAGACGCTTGATAAGATTTTTCAATGAATACATACCTTGATAAATTTTTGAAATAGTTCAAAATGGGACAGTCAAAGAAAGGAGTTCTTGCCTGTGTTGCAAAGTGTGAAATTGAGTAAGACTCAAGACCCGACCATGGCAGAAAATAGAAAGAGAATGAAAAGTCATTCCCTATGCCTCAGTCATAGGTTCTATAAAGTATGCTATGCTGTGAACCAGACATATTGTATACCTTGCTCTGAGTTTGGCATGGGAATACAATTTTGATCTAATAGTAGATCACTGGACAGCGGTCAAGAATACCCTTAGTAAGGACTAAGGAGATGTTTCTCGATTATGGAGGTGATAAAAGAGTTCGTTGTAAAAGTTACATCGGTGCAAACTTTTACACTGATCCAGATGACTCTAAGTCTCAATCTGGATACATATTGAAAGTGGGAGCAATTAGCTAGAGTAGCTCCGTGCAGAGCATTGTGGACATAGAATATTTGCAAAATACATACAGCTCTGAATGTGACAGACCCGTTGACTAAGCTTCTCTCACAAGCAAAACATGATCACACCTTAGTACTCTTTGGGTGTTAATCACATAGGCGATGTGAACTAGATTATAGACTCTAGTAAACCCTTTGGGTGTTGGTCACATGACGATGTGAACTATGGGTGTTAATCATATACAGATATGAATATTGATGTTAAATCACATGGCGATGTGAACTAGATTATTGACTCTAGTGCAAGTGGGAGACTGAAGGAAATATGCCCTAGAGGCAATAATAAAGTTATTATTTATTTCCTTATATCATGATAAATGTTTATTATTCATGCTAGAATTGTATTAACCGGAAACATAATACATGTGTGAATACATAGACAAACATAGTGTCACTAGTATGCCTCTACTTGACTAGCTCGTTTATCAAAGATGGTTATGTTTCCTAGCCAAGGACAAAAGAGTTGTCATTTGATTAACGGGATCACATCATTAGGAGAATGACGTGATTGACATGACCCATTCCGTTAGCCTAGCACTTGATCGTTTAGTATGTTGCTATTGCTTTCTTCATGACTTATACATGTTCCTGTAACTATGAGATTATGCAACTCCCGTTTACCGGAGGAACACTTTGGGTACTACCAAACGTCACAACGTAACTGGGTGATTATAAAGGAGTACTACAGGTGTCTCCAAAGGTACATGTTGAGTTGGCATATTCGAGATTAGGTTTTGTCACTCTGATTGTCAGAGAGGTATCTCTGGGCCCTCTCGGTAATGCACATCACTATAAGCATTGCAAGCAATGTGACCAATGAGTTGGTTACAGGATGATGCATTACGTAACGAGTAAAGAGACTTGCCGGTAACGAGATTGAACTAGGTATTGGATATCGACGATCGAATATCGGGCAAGTAACATACCGATGACAAAGGGAACAACGTATGTTCTTATGCGGTTTGACCGATAAAGATCTTTGTAGAATATGTAGGAGCCAATATGGGCATCCAGGTCCCGCTATTGGTTATTGACCGAGAATAGTTCTAGGTCATGTCTACATAGTTCTCGAACCCGTAGGGTCCGCACGCTTAAGGTTTCGATGACAGTTATATTATGAGTATATGAGTTTTGATGTACCGAAGGAGTTCGGAGTCCCGGATGAGATCGGGGACATGACGAGGAGTCTCGAAATGGTCGAGACATAAAGATCGATATATTGGACGACTATATTCGGAGTTCGGAAAGGTTCCGAGTGATTCGGGTATTTTTCGGAGTACCGGAGAGTTACGGGAATTCGCCGGGGAGTATATGGGCCTTATTGGGCCATACGGGATTAGAGGAGAGAGGCCGAAACGAAGGAGGCGCGCAGCCCCCCTCTGGTCCGAATTGGACAAGGGGTGCGGCCCCCTTTTCCTTCCTCCTCTCCCCTCTTTCCCCCTTCTCCTACTCCAACAAGGAAGGAGGGAGTAGGAGTAGGACTCCCCATGGCGCGCCCCCTCCTAGGCCGGCCGCCCCTCCCCCTTGCTCCTTTATATACGGGGGCAGGGGGGCACCCCATGACACACAAGTTGATCTACGGATCGTCCCTTAGCCATGTGCGGTGCCCCCTTCCACCATATTCCACCTCGGTCATATCGTCGCGGAGTTTAGGCGAAGCTCTGCGCCGGTAGAACATCATCATCGTCACCACGCCGTCGTGCTGACGAAACTCATCTCCGGAGCCTTTGCTGGATCGGAGGGCCGGAGATCGTCATCGAGCTGAACGTGTGCTGAACTCGGAGGCCCCGTACATTCGGTGCTTGGATCGGTCGGATCGTGAAGACGTACGACTACATCAACCGCGTTGTGCTAACGCTTCCGCTTACGGTCTACGAGGGTACGTGGACGGATACTCTCCCCTCTCGTTGCTATATCATCACCATGATCTTGCGTGTGCGTAGAATTTTTTTGAAATTACTACGTTCCCCAACATGAAGACGTATGACTACATCAACCGCGTTGTGCTAACGCTTCCGCTTTCGGTCTACGAGGGTACGTGGACACACTCTCCCCTCTCGTTGCTATGCATCACCATGATCTTGCGTGTGCGTAGGAAAATTTTGAAATTACTACGTTCCCCAACAGTGGCATCCGAGCCTGGTTTTCTGCGTTGATGTTATATGCACGAGTAGAACACAAGTGAGTTGTGGGCGATACAAGTCATACTCCTTACCAGCATGTCACACTTTGGTTCGGCGGTATTGTGATGAAGCGGCCCGAGTGACTGGTTTTACCGCCGTGCTTTGCACACAGGTGACTAGCGGGTGTCATTTTCTCCAACTTTAGTTGAACCGAGTGTGGCTACGCCCGGTCCTTGAGAAGGTTAAAACAGCACTAACTTGACGAACTATCGTTGTGGTTTTGATGCGTAGGTAAGAACGGTTCTTGCTCAGCCCGTAGCAGCCACGTAAAACTTGCAACAACAAAGTAGAGGATGTCTAACTTCTTTTTGCAGGGCATGTTGTGATGTGATATGTTCAAGGCATGGTGCTATATTTTATTGTATGAGATGATCATGTTTTGTAACCGAGTTATCGGCAACTGGCAGGAGCCATATGGTTGTCGCTTTATTGTATGCAATGCAATCACCTTGTAATTGCTTTACTTTATCACTAAGCGGTAGTTATAGTCGTATAAGCAATAGTTGGCGAGACGACAATGATGCTACGATGGAGATCAAGGTGTCGCGCCGGTGACGATGGTGATCATGGCGGTGCTTCGAAGATGGAGATCACAAGCACAAGATGATGATGGCCATATCATATCACTTATATTGATTGCATGTGATGTTTATCTTTTATGCATCTTATCTTGCTTTGATTGATAGTAGCATTATAAGATGATCTCTCACTAAATTTCAAGATAAAAGTGTTCTCCCTGAGTATGCACCGTTGCCAAAGTTCGTCGTGCCCAGACACCACGTGATGATCGGGTGTGATAAGCTCTACGTCCATCTACAACGGGTGCAAGCCAGTTTTGCACAAGCAGAATACTCAGGTTAAACTTGACGAGCCTAGCATATGCAGATATGGCCTCGGAACACTGAGACCGAAAGGTCGAGCGTGAATCATATAGTAGATATGATCAACATAGTGATGTTCACCATTGAAAACTACTCCATCTCACGTGATGATCAGACATGGTTTAGTTAATTTGGATCACGTGATCACTTAGATGAGTAGAGGGATGTCTATCTAAGTGGGAGTTCTTAAGTAATATGTTTAATTGAACTTTAATTTATCATGAAATTAGTCCTAATAGTATTTTACAAATTATGTTGTAGATCAATAGCTCACATTGTTGCTTCCCTATGTTTTATATGTGTTCCTAGAGAAAACTAAGTTGAAAGATGATAGTAGCAATGATGCGGACTAGGTCCGTGATCTGAGGTTTATCCTCATTGCTGCACAGAAGAATTATGTCCTTGATGCACCGCTAGGTGACAGACCTATTGCAGGAGCAGATGCAGACGTTATGAACGTTTGGCTAGCTCAATATGATGACTACTTGATAGTTTAGTGCACCATGCTTAACGGCTTAGAATAGGGACTTCAAAGACGTTTTGAACGTCATGGACCATATGAAGTTAATATTTCAAGCAAATACCCGAGTTGAGAGATATGAAGTCTCCAACAAGTTCTATAGCTAAAAGACGGAGGAGAATTACTCAACTAGTGAGCATGTGCTCAGATTGTCAGGGTACTACAATCGCTTGAATCAAGTGGGAGTTAATCTTCCAGATAAGATAGTGATTGACAGAGTTCTCTACTCACCATCACCAAGTTACTAGAACTTTGTGATGAACTATAGTATGCAAGGGATGACAAAAACGATTCCCGAGCTCTTCGTGATGTTGAAATCGATGAAGGTACAAATCAAGAAAGAGCATCAAGTGTTGATGATTGACAAGACCACTAGTTTCAAGAAAAGGGCAAAGGGAAAGAAAGGGAAACTTCAAGTAGAATGGCAAGCAAGTTGTCACTCCCGTGAAGAAGCCCAAAGCTGAACCAAAGCCTGAAAGTGAGTGCTTCTACTACAAAGGAAATGGTCACTGGAAGTGGAGATGCCCTGAATATTTGGTGGATAAGAAGGATGGCAAAGTGAATAAGGGTATATTTGATATACAGGTTATTCATGTGTACCTTACTAGTGTTTATAGTAGCCCCTGGGTATTTGATACTTGTTCGGTTGCTAAAAATTAGTAACTCAAAATAGGAGTTACAGAATAAACAGAGACTAGTTGAGGGTAAAGTGACGATGTGTGTTGGAAGTAGTTCCAAGATTGATATGATCATCGTCGCACACTCCCTATACTTTCGGGATTAGTGTTAAACCTAAATAATTGTTATTTGGCGTTTGCATTGAGCATGAATATGATTTGATCATGTTTATTGCAATATGGTTATTCATTTAAAATCGGAGAATAATTGTTGTTCTGTTTACATGAATAAAACCTTCGATGGTCATACACCCAATGAAAATAGTTTGTTGGATCTCGATCGTAGTGATACACATATTCATAAATATTGATGCCAAAAGATGCAAAGTTGATAATGATAGTGCAACTTATTTGTGGCACTACCGTTTTGGATCATATCGGTGTAAAGCGCATGAAGAAACTCCATAAAGATGGACTTTTGGAAACACTTGGTTATGAATCATTTGATGCTTGTGAACCGTGCCTTTTGGGCAAGATGACTAAAACTCCGTTCTTCGGAAAAATGGAACGAGCTACTGACTTGTTGGAAATAATACATACAGATGTATGCGGTCCAATGAGTGTTGATGCTCGTGGCGGGTATCATTATTTTCTGACCTTCACAGATGATTTGAGCAGATATGAGTATATCATCTTGATGAAACATAAGTCTAAAATATTTGAAAAGTTCAAAGAATTTCAGAGTGAAGTAGAAAATCATCATAACAAGAAAATATTCGTTTATGCGATCTGATCGCGGAGACGAATATTTGAGTTACGAGTTTGTTCTCAATTAAAACAATGCGGAATAGTTTCACAAACTCATGCCACCTGGAACATCATGTCACATCCCTAGCTTCTGGTGCTGCCTAGTGTTTGCATCATGTTTAAATTTTGAAACTTGAACTGAGGAAATTTGGAAGCCTCAAAACCCTAAATAAAAGAAGGGCAAAAAACCCTAAAATCTCATTCATTGTTCCAAAATGCTCTTCTTAAATGTTTGATAATTTTTGGCAAGGGTTCTGGTCCCAACCAAAATATTGAACATTTTTTAAGGATTTATTTTTGGGACTTTGAATTTAAATCATTAGCTATTTGAATTTGAATTATATTCATATAATTAGAATATAATTTCAAATACCCCTGAAATATTTATGAGCTTTTGGAAAAGTCCATCTAGCAAAATAAAAATATTCAGAGGAGTTTTTGGCATTGTTTGAATTTGTTTAAATTCAAAACAATGGCAAAAGATATTAATAAAAGAAAACAGAACAATAAAACAGAGCAGAGAGCACTTACCTGGCGCCAGCAACCGGCCCAGCTCCTGTGCTGGCAGCCCACCGGTGCAGCCCAGCCCACCAGGCGTCCCCCCCCTGTCGTCTTCCCCGCGCCAGTAGGCAGCGCGCGTGGCCGACAGGCGCCGACGCTGCCTCGGCCACCTCCTGCTTCCCCGGCCACCTCCTGCTTCCACCGCGACGCCACGGCCCTTCTAGCATCGCCACGCAGCCCCTGGCTCCCTCTCTCACTCTCCTCGCTCCTCCCCCCTCCTCTGTTTCTCGCAGGCAGCCACTGAGCGGAGCTCGTCACCGCCGTCCACTGCCACCACGGCCACCGGGCCTCCCTCGCTTCCCCGACTAGCCCACAAGCTCCGCCACTCCGTCCTCGACCCACCTCACCGAGCCACGCCCCTCCAAAAGCCCCCGAAGCGCCGCCCCGACGTTTTTCCCCTCCTCGGACCCGCCGGTCGCCGTCGCCCGATTCGTCGGCTCCGAACCGTCCCCGGCCTCGTCTCCGCCTCGAATGGATCCGCTGTGAGCCTCCGCTGCTTCTCCTGTGCTCGCCCCCTCCGTTCTCGCCCCCTAGCCCCATCTCCCACCGCGGCCGAGAGCTTCTCGCCGCCGGCCATGGCGTGACCGTGGCCACAGCCACCGCAGCTCGTTCCCGAGCCCACCATCGTGCTCAGCACGATTGCATGAACCCGTAGACACCCACAATGCCTCCTCCCGTGCTCTGTAACGCCACCCCGAGATTGCCCGAACTCCGGCCACCGCAGAAGCGGACGCCGCCGTCGATCTAAGTCGTCTCCGGTGACCCCACTAGCACCAGACGACGCGGACGAGGCTCGGGGTTCCAACGGTGCCATCGGTGCCTCGAACCATGGCCTGTGCTGCGATTCCGCGCATCGCCGCCGTCTCGGACCTCGCCGGCGGTTAGTCGCCGGCAGGTTTGACCGAGTTGACCAGGGTTTGACCCCCCTGGGTCATTAACATGTGGGCCCGAGGCCCTGCTAATTTAGTTTAGATGCTAATTAAATTTTAGCTAACCCACTGACTCGCTGACTGTGGGCCCCAGCCCTTCTAATTACTTTAGTTAAGAGTTAACTAAACCCTGGTTAGTGCTGAGTCAATGATAGGTGGGGCCCAGCCCTGTTAACTATTTAGGATTAGTTTAAATTAATTTTAGTTTAACTAATTACACTGACACGCGGGACCCACTGTCAGGTTTGACCTGGACCCGCCTAGTTGACCTGCTGACATCAGCATGACCTAGTGCTGACGCAATAAATCATTTTATGGTTTTAAAATAATTCAGGAAATTCCAGAAAATATTCTAAACTTCAATAAATCATAGAAATTCAACTGTAACTCCAAATGAAATAAATTATATATGAAAAATGATCAGAAAAATCCAATCTATCCATCTGTACTATTTTCATGCATGTTAGAACAACTTATGACCACTGTTTAGGACAATTCAATTAAATGGCATTTAAATAACCACATGTGGAGTTTGAATTTGAATCTTGGATTCAAACCAACTTCATTTAATCTGGTTTAGTTGCATCAGCACAAATCACATCATATTGCCATGTCACATTCATGCATCATATTGTCGCATTGCATTGATTGTGTTCTTCCTTGTTTGCCGGTAATTGTCCCCTCTCGATAGGCGTGTACCGGCGATGAGTTCGATGACACTGATGAAGACTCAATGTTATCTTCAGAAGTGCCAGGCAAGCAAAACCCCTTGTTCATTCCAATAAAATCCCACTCTCTCGCTCCTGCTCTCTTTTACTGCATTAGGACAACAACGACATATTTGTTACTTGCTGCGGTAGCTGAACCCCTTTATCCTCCGCATGACCTGTCATTGCCACAGTAAATAGATGAAACCCACTAGCATGAGTAGGAGTTGTTTGAGCCCTGTTGTGCCTACTCATTCATGCTTGTTTGTCATGCCTGCTACTGCTTAGAGTTGAGTCAGGTATGATTCATCGGGGATGAATCAGAGGTGTGTGAACATGTCCTACGGTTGAGAACTAAGTGTGTGAACACGATTTGGTAAAGGTAGCGGTGAGAGGCCATGTAGGAGTACATGGTGGGTTGTCTCATTGCAGCCGTCCTCAGGAACCGAGTTCTGTGTTTGTGATCCATGACCAGCTACTACCACACATTGGAATGCTTAAGTGCCCCTCTCGACTTATTAATCAACTTGATCTCTGTCCAGGAGTTGCAACTAGTTTCTGGTGTTTGTAGGTAGTGTTAGTAGTCTACCAAGTGGCACCCGGTACAGGTGGGCTTGGGACAGACTAGGCACAGTGGCCCGGTGTACCAAGTAGCACCCGGATGGTGGGCTTGGGAACCCTGCTCACATCGTTTGGGGCCGTGAGCGACACCCCGGCCGGATCTCCTTGCGGATGGAACCCGAATAGGCGATAAACCTGGACTAGAGACTTGTTCGGTTAGTCAGGTCATGGCCGACTCCCTCGCCCGGCTTCCGCTTGAAGGTTGCCGAGGTACATGACGTGTACAGGGCAATAAGTGGCGGGAGCGTGTGTGAAGAAGTACACCCCTGCAGGGTTATCATTATCTATTCGAATAGCCGGATTCCTCGGATATGGAAACTTGGACCCCTTGCATAGTTCATAGACAAGTGAAAGTGGATACTCTAAAATACGCAAGATAAGCGTGAGTGCTATGGATGGCGTTCTCGTAGGGAGACGGGAGCGGATCCATAGCGGTGTATTGATATGGTGAATATGTGGACTCGCGTGCGCCACCTCAAAAGAGTTACTTGCAGTCGTAGTTCAGGATAGCCACCGAGTCAAATCTGGCTTGCTGCAGTTAAACCCCACCACCCCCTTGATGATAATGATGCATATGTAGATAGATCTGATGTAAGTCTTGCTGGGTACATTTGTACTCACGTTGCTTAATTTATGTTTTTGCAGAGAGACTTCAGTCTCGCTAGTAGTACCTCGTGGACTTCGACGTTTAGCTTGTTACCTCAGCTACGATCTTGTGCCTCGGCAGGATCTGGTAGATAGTCAGGCTTCTCAGCCTTTTTCATTTATAGTTGTCTGTACTCAGACATGTTAAGCTTCCGCATGTGCTTTGACTTGTATGCTTTGAGTGTTGGGTCATGAGACCCATGTTTGTAATTTCTCGCTCCTCGGAGCCTATTGAATAAATACTTGAGTTGTAGAGTCATGTTGTGATGCCATGTTGTATTTGCACATATCGAGCATATTGTGTGTATGTTATTGAAATGCTTGGTATGTGTGGGATCTGACAACCTAGTTGTTTATCCTTAGTAGCCTCTCTTACCGGGAAATGTCTCCTAGTGTTTCCATCGAGCCATGGTAGCTTGCTACTGCTCCGGAACACTTAGGCTGGCCGGCATGTGTCCTTCTTCGTTCCTGTGTCTGTCCCTTCGGGGAAATGTCACGCGATGAATACCGGAGTCCTGTTAGCCCGCTACAGCCCGGTTCACCGGAGTCCTGCTAGCCCAGTGCTACAGCCTGGATTCACTCGCTGATGACCGACACGTTCGATGCTGGGTCATGGATGTCTGTCCCTGTAAGTTAGTGCCACTTTGGGTTCACGACTAGCCATGTCAGCCCGGGTTCTTTGTCATATGGATGCTAGCGACACTATCATATACGTGAGCCAAAAGGCGCAAACGGTCCCGGGCCAGGTAAGGTGGCACCCATGGGAATACCGTGCGTGAGGCCGCAAAGTGATATGATGTGTTACATGCTAGATCGGTGTGACTTAGGATCGGGGTCCTGACACATCACACCGTAATGGTGTGTCCGAACATCGTAACCACACTTTATTAGATATGGTGCGATCTATGATGTCTCTTACCGATTTACCATTATCATTTTGGGGTTATGCATTGGAGACAACTGCATTCACTTTAAATAGGGCACCATCAAAATCCATTGAGACGACGCCTTATGAACTATGGTTTGGCAAGAAACCAAAGTTGTCATTTTTTTTAAGTTTGGGGCTGCGATGCTTATGTGAAAAAGTTTCAAGCTGATAAGCTCAAACCCAAATCGGAGAAGTGCGTCTTCATAGAATACCCAAAGGAAACTGTTGGGTACACCTTCTATCATAGATCCGAAGGCAAGATATTCATTGCTAAGATGGATCCTTTCTAGAGAAGGAGTTTCTCTCGAAAGAAGTGAGTGGGAGGAAAGTAGATCTTGATAAGGTAATTGTACCTTCTCCTGAATTGGAAAGTAGTTCATCACAGGAATTAGTTCCAGTGAATCCTACACCAATTAGTGAGGAAGCTAATGATGATGATCATGAAACTTCAGATCAAGTTACTACAGAACCTCGTAGGTCTTCCAGAGTACGGTCCGCACTAGAGTGGCATGGTAATCATGTTCTGGAAGTCATGTTACTAGACCATGATAAACCTACGAACTATGAGGAAGCGATGATGAGCCCAGATTCCACGAAATGGCTGGAGACCATGAAATCTGAGATAGGATCCATGTATGAGAACAAAGTGTGGACTTTGGTGGACTTACCCGATGATCGGTAAGCCATAGAAAATAAATGGATCTTCAAGAGGAAGACGGACATTTGATAGTAGTGTTACTATCTACAAAGCTCAACTTGTCGCAAAAGGTTTTTGATAAGTTCAAGGTGTTGACTACAATGAAAATTTCTCAACTGTAGCGATGCTTAAGTCTGTCCGAATCATGTTAGCAATTGCCGCATTTTATGATTATGAAATTTGGGAAATGGATGTCAAAACTGCATTCCTGAATGGATTTCTGGAAGAAGAGTTGTATATGATGCAACCAGAAGGTCTTGTCGATCCAAAAGGTGCCAACAAAGTGTGCAAGCTCTAGCGATCCATTTATGGACTGGTGCAAGCCTCTTGGAGTTGGAATAAACGCTTTGATAGTGTGATCAAAGCATATGGTTTTATACAGACTTTTGGAGAAGCCCGTATTTACAAGAAAGTGAGTGGGAGCTCTGTAGCATTTCTAATATTATATGTGAACGACATATTGTTGATTGGAAATGATATAGAATTTCTGGATAACATAAAAGGATACTTGAATAAAAGTTTTTCAATGAAATACCTCGGTGAAGCTGCTTATATATTGGGCATCAAGATCTATAGAGATAGATCAAGACGCTTAATTGGACTTTCACAAAGTACATACCTTGATAAAGTTTTGAAAAAGTTCAAAACGGATCAAGCAAAGAAAGGGTTCTTGCCTGTAATACAAGGTGTGAAATTGAGTCAGACTCAATGCCCGACCACGGCAGAAAAATAGAAAGAGAATGAAAGTCATTCCCCATGCCTCAGTCATAGGTTCTATAAAGTATGCCATGCTATGGACCAGACCTATTGTATACCCTGCCCCGAGTTTGGCAAGGGAGTACAATAGTGATCTAGGAGTAGATCACTGGACATAGGTCAAAATTATCCTTAGTGGAATAAGGATATGTTTCACGATTATGGAGGTGACAAAAAGGTTCATCGTAAAGGGTTACGTCGATGCAAGTTTTGACACTAATCCAGATGACTCTAAGTCAATCTGGATACATATTGAAAGTGGGAGCAATTAGCTAAAGTAGCTCCGTGCAGAGCATTGAAGACATAGGAAATTTGCAAAATACATACGGCTCTGAATGTGACAGACCCGTTGACTAAACATCTCTCACAAGCAAAACATGATCACACCTTAGTACTCTTTGGGTGTTAATCACATAGCGATGTGAACTAGATTATTGACTCTAGTAAACCCTTTGGGTCTTGGTCACATGACGATGTGAACTATGGGTGTTAAACACATACAGATGTGAACTATTGGTGTTAAATCACATGATGACGTGAACTAGATTATTGACTCTAGTGCAAGTGCGAGACTGAAGGAAATATGCCCTAGAGGCAATAATAAAGTTATTATTTATCTCCTTATATCATGATAAGTGTTTATTATTCATGCTAGAAATGTATTAACCGGAAACATGATACAAGTGTGAGTACATAGACAAACAGAGTGTCACTAGTATGCCTCTACTTGACTAGCTCGTTAATAAAAGATGGTTATGTTTCCTAGCCATAGACAAAGAGTTGTCATTTGATTAATGGGATCACATCATTAGGAGAATGATGTGATTGACTTGACCCATTATGTTAGCTTAGCACTTGATCGTTTAGTATGTTGCTATTGCTTTCTTCATGACTTATACATGTTCCTATGACTATGAGATTATGCAACTCCCGTTTACCGGAGGAACACTTTGTGTGCTACCAAATGTCACAACGTAACTGGGTGATTATAAAGGTGCTCTATAGGTGTCTCTGAAGGTACTTGTTGGGTTGGCGTATTTCGAGATTAGGATTTGTCACTCCGATTGTCGGAGAGGTATCTCTGGGCCCACTCGGTAATGCACATCACTTAAGCCTTGCAAGCATTGCAACTAATGAGTTAGTTGCGGGATGATGTATTATGGAACGAGTAAAGAGACTTGCTGGTAACGAGATTGAACTAGGTATTGAGATACCGACGATGGAATCTCGGGCAAGTAACATACCGATGACAAAGGGAACAACGTATGTTGTTATGCGGTTTGACCGATAAAGATCTTCGTAGAATATGTGGGAGCCAGTATGAGCATCCAGGTTCCGCTATTGGTTATTGACCGGAGACGTGTCTCGGTCATGTCTACATAGTTGTCAAACCCGTAGGGTCCGCACGCTTAAAGTTCGATGACAGTTATATTATGAGTTATGTGTTTTGATGTACCGAAGGTAGTTCGGAGTCCTGGATGTGATCATGGACATGACGAGGAGTCTCGAAATGGTCGAGACATAAAGATTGATATATTGGACGACTATGTTCGGACACCGGAATGGTTTCAGGGAGTATCAGGCATATACCGGAGTACCGAGGGGTTACCGGGACCCCCCTGGGAGACTAATGGGCCTATTGGGCCCTAGTGGAGAAGAGGAGGGGCAGCCAAGGGCAGCCGCGCGCTCCCTTCCCCCAGTCCGAATTGGACAAGGAGGGGGTCGGCGCCCTCCTTTCCTTTCCCCCTCTCTCTCCTTCCCTCTCCTCTCCTACTCCCACTTGGAAGGGGGAGTCCTACTCCCGGTGGGACTAGGACTCCTCATGGGGCGCGCCTAGGGTGGACGGCCACCTCCCCCTCCTCCACTCCTTTATATACGGGGGGAGGCACCCCTTGGAGACACAATAGTTGATCCCTTGGATCTCTTAGCCGTGTGCGGTGCCCCCCTCCACCATAGTCCACCTCAATAATATCGCAGCGATGCTTAGGAAAAGCCCTGCGTCGGTAGAACATCATCATCGTCACCACGCTGTCGTGCTGACGGAACTCTCCCTCAAAGCTCGGCTGGATCGGAGTTTGAGGGACGTCATCGAGTTGAACACGTGCTGAACTCGGAGGTGTCATGCGTTCGGTACTTGATCGGTCGGATCGTGAAGACGTACGACTACATCAACCGCGTTGTGCTAACGCTTCCGCTTTCGGTCTATGAGGGTACGTGGACACACTCTCCCCTCTCGTTGCTATGCATCACCATGATCTTGTGTGTGCGTAGGAAAATTTTGAAATTACTATGTTCCCCAACACCTCAAGCTTATATGAAATATCAGCAGGATGTAGGATTTTACGCCACAAGAGCGGCCTAAACCTATATAAACCTTCATGTGTCCATGCTCTCCTTTACTATCTTTTAGAGTTGATTGGCCCAGTGTTTTAGCCCGTGGCCGAACTAATAAATACGGGGTACCCTTGAACCCCCATTGTTTAAGGATCACCCTCCGACAGTACCCGGGGCCGGGCACAGATTTAGTGAACATCTTCGATGAGGACTAGGGTAGTTGATGTATGCAATATGTGGATTTTTTTCTTTGCATGCTTTTGTATGGATTTAAGGTTTCTAGTATGAGGTATCCAGATGCAGATGAGAAAATTTGAGGACTAACTGGTCATTGCCTGTGGACGCGCCCGGGGGAGATTGAGGGTCAAGATTTAAATCCATGGGGCTGGCCGGTCACTATTCGGATGAAAAAAGTACCACCCCACCGTGGCTGGGAAATACGGCTCAAACGCCCGGACTTACCGGCAAGCCCCATATCCAGCTCATAGGTGGGGTAGATATAGGGACGCTTGGACACATCCGCCACGTCGGACCCACCCACTCTGCCCACCCGACCCCACATATATTCAACCATATCCGCATATGGACGAAACCCAACCACATTCCACTTCACTCTACTCCCCTCTGATAGTACCAAGCTCCTATCCGGCTGACTCCAGCCCCGTGATCCAACCATATCTACGCTACTCTTCGGCTCTCCCGGGAGGAGTTCACCCTCCCGTTGTCTTCAGCGAGCCGACAAGAATTAATTGCCCAAATGGTGCTTGGATTTGGGGCTGCTGGATCACGGGGCATGACCGTGGCCTTGCCGGATGCGGTGACCACCACATTGCGCAACCCTGTTGTGTTGTCGGAATCGTTTAGGTGGCACCTCATCCCCGCGGCGTCGGGTGCCGAAAAGGGTGCCATATGTGCCTCCATGGGTCGTCGCCAATCTGAAAAGGAAGCGCGACGTGCCCGCTGCATTAGGCTGTAGGCATGGCTTCAAGTGAAGGCAGATTCGGCTGCCCTCACGATGGACGCTGTATCGGCATGATACGTCCATTTTGCATCATGCTTTCCTACTATTATTTATGGTGTTTTTAGTCAATATAACACTTTGTGGATGTTTTCTAATGCCTTTTCTCTCATAATATGCAAGGTTTACACAAAAAGGAAGATTACCGGCAGCTGGAATTTTGGACCTGAAAAAGCTAAGTTAGAGATACCTATTCTGCACATCTCCAAATGAGCTGAAATTTTACGAAGATTTATTTTGGAATGTATAAAAATTATTGGAGAAAAGAAATACCAGAGGGAGCCACTCAGGTGCCCACTAGGCACCAGGGCGCGCCTACCCCCTGGCTTGCCCTGGTGGGTAGTGGGGCCCCTAGCCAGCCTCTGGTGCCCACCTTCTGGTATATAAGCCCATTTTCCCTAGAAAAAAATAAGGAGAGGACTTTCGGTACGGAGTGCCGCTTTCTCGAGGCGGAACTTGGGCATGAGCACTTTTTCTCTTCGGTGGAGAGATTCCACTGGGGATACTTCCCTCCGGGAGGGGGAAACCAAAGCCATCGTCATCACGAACAACCCTCTCATCATGGGAGGGTCAATCTTCATCAACATCTTCAAAAGAACCATCTCATCTCAAACCCTAGTTCATCTCTTGTATTCAATCTTCGTATCAAAACCTGAGATTGGTACCTGTGGGTTACTAGTAGTGTTGATTACATCTAGTTGGTTTATTTTGTGGAAGATCATATGTTCAGATCTATTATGGTATTCAATACCCCTTTGATCTTGAGCATGAATATGTTTTGTCAGTTGTTACTTTTGTTCTTGAGGACATGGGAGAAGTCTTTTCATAAGTAATCATGTGAATTTGGTATTCGTTCGATATTTTGATTATATGTATGTTGTTGATTCCCTTAGTGGTGTTATGTGAATGTCGATTACATGAGAGTTCACCATCTTTGGGCCTAAGGTAACACATTGTGGACTGGTTATTAGATGATGGGTTGCTAGAGTGACAAAAGCTTAAACCCTATTTTATCTGCTATTCTGTAAGGGATTGATTTGGATCCAGATGTTTAATTCTATCGTTAGATTTTACCTTAATACTTTTCCCATAGTTGCGGATGCTTGCGAGGGGGTTAATCATAAGTGGGTGGCTTGTGTTAAAGTAAGAACAACACCCAAGCACCGGTCCACCCACATATCAAATTATCAAAGCAGCGAACGTGAATCAAACCAACGGGATGAAAGTGACTAGATGAAATTCCTGTGTGCCCTCAAGAACACTTTGCTTATTATATGAGACCGTTTTGCCATGTCCTTTGCCACAAAAGAATTGGGTTACCTTGCTGCACTTTATTTACCATTACCATTACTTGTCCGTTACAAATTATCTTTCTATCAAACTACCTGTTACCGACAATTTCATTGCTTGCAGAAAATACCTTGCTGAAAACCACATGTCATTTCCTTCTGCTCCTCGTTGGGTTCGACACTCTTACTTATAGAAAGGACTACGATCGATCCCCTATACTTGTGGGTCATCAAGGCTCTTTTCTAGCATTGTTGCCAGGGAGTGAAGCGCTTTTGGTGAGTGGAATTTGGTAAGGAAAATGTATATTACGTGCTGGAATTTACTGTTACTTGTTACTATGGAAAATCATACTTTGAGGGGTTTGTTCGGGTATCTTCACCTTGATCGGAAGCACAAAGAGTTGCTCCTAAACCTACTTCACCTACTAAAAATATTTATTATGAAATTCCTTCGGGTATGATAGAGAAACCGCTAGGTAATCCTTATGCAGGAGATGGAACATTACATCCTGATATGCACCTAATCTATGTGGATGAAGTTTGTGGATTATTTAAGCTTGTAGGTTTATCAGAGATGAAGTAAAGAAGAAGGTCTTCCCTTTATCTTTGAAGGGAAAAGGCATTGACATGGTATAGCTATGTGATGATATTGGAGCTTGGGATTGGAACCAGTTGAAACTGGAATTTCATCAAATAATTATCCTATGCATCTAGTTTGTCGTGATCGGAATTATATATATAATTTTTGGCCTCATGAAGGAGAAAGTATCACTCAAGCTTGTGGGAAGCTTAAGTATATGATGTATACATGCCCCAATCATGAGCTCTCAAAAGAAATTATCTTATAGAATTTTTATGCTCGGCTTTGTCATGATAATCAAACTATGCTCGATTCTTCTTATACCGGCTCTTTTATGAAGAAAGCTATTGAATTCAGATGGAATCTTTTGGAAAGAATTAAACGCCTATAAAGTTTGGGAACTCGACAAAGGTAATGATTCGGTTATAACACTTAAGTTAGATTGTGTTAAATCTTTTATGGATACCATGCTTTTCACAAGTTTAGCACTAAATATGGACTTGACTCTGACATAGTAGCTTATTTTTGTGAATCATTTGCTACTCATGTTGATCTCCCTAAGGAGAAATGATTTAAATATCACCCCCTGTTAAAGAAACGATTGAGGAGCCAGTTATGGTTAAAGATTAAATTATCATTTATAATCTTGACCCAGATGTGCCTACTGCTTACTTTAAAATATCACCTTTCCCTGTTAGGATAAAGGAACATGCTAAGGTTTCAACAGTGGTAAACAAAAGTAATATAAGAGCACCTAGACCCTATGAACAAATTAAAGTTGTTGCTATGGTTAAAGATATCTTGGTCGATAATTTTGATGGGCACGTTATTTTTTTATGTGGTGAAGCTGCTAGAATTGCTAAACATGATGATAAAGATAAGAATAAGCACGTTGTTGGCATGCCTGTTGTCTTTGTTAAAATAGGAGATCGTTATTATCATGGCATATGTGATTTGGGTGCTAGTGTGAGTGCTATCCCATTTACCTTATATCAAGAAATTATGAATGATATTGCCCCTGCGGAAATAGAAGACATTGGTGTTACAATTAAGCTTGCTAATAGAGACACTATTACACCACTTGGGATTGTTAGAGATATTCAAGTCTTGTGTGGGAAAATAAAATACCCTACTGATTTTCTAGTTCTTGGTTCTCCACAAGATGATTTGTGTCCGATAATATTTGGTAGACCTTTCTTGAACACTGTTAATGCTAAGATTGATTACACTAAAGAGACTGTGAGTATTAACTTTGGTGATATATCTCATGAGTTTAATTTCTCTAAGTTTCGTAGACAGCCTCATGATAAAGAATTGCCTAGTAAAGATGAAATTATTGGTTTTGCTTCTATTGTCGTACCTCTTACCGATCCGTTAGAACAATATTTCGTAGACCATGAAAATGATATGGACTTGAATGAAATGAATGAAATAGATAAGATGTTCTTTGATCGAAAACTTATTCTTAAACACAATTTGTCAGTTGAAACTCTAGGAGGCCCTCCTCCACCTAAGGGTGATCCTATGTTTGAATTAAAACAATTGCCCGATGCACTTAAATATGCTTATCTTGACGAAAAGAAGATCTATCCTGTTATTATTAGTGCTAACCTATCAAATCATGAAGAAAAGAGACTACTTAAAACTCTGAGAAAGCACCGTGCTACTATTGGATATACTCTTGATGATCTTAAGGGCATTAGTCCCAGTTTATGTCAGCATAAAATTAATATGGAACCTAATGCTAAGCCAGTTGTTGATCACCAACGACGATTATATCCTAAGATGAAGGAAGTGGTAAAGACTGAAATATTAAAGCTTCTGGAAGCAGGTATAATTTATCCTATAGCTGATAGTAGATGGGTAAGTCTCGTTCATTGTGTTCCTAAGAAAGGAGGCATTACTGTTGTTCCTAATGATAAAAATGAGCTTATTACACAAAGAATTGTAACTGGTTATAGGATGTTAATTCATTTTTGAAAACTAATAAAGCTACTAGAAAAGATCATTGCCCCTTACCTTTTATTGATAAAATGTTAGAAAGGTTGTCTAAGCACACACACACACACACACACACACACACACACACTTTGGTTTCCTTGATGGATATTCCAGTTTCTCTCAAATACTTGCATCAGAACCCGATCAAGAGAAAACCACTTTTACTTGCCCTTTCGAAACTTATGCTTATAGATGTAGGCCTTTTGATTTATGCAATGCACCTGCTACCTTTCAAAGATGTATGACTGCTATATTCTCTGACTTCTGTGAAAAGATTGTTGAGATTTTCATGGATGCTTTTTCTGTTTACGGAATCTCTTTTGATGAATACTTAAGCAACCTTGATCGAGTTTTGTAGAGATGTGCACAAACTAATCTTGTCTTGAATTGGGAGAAGTGCCACTTTATGGTGAATGAAGGTATTATCTTGGGGCATAAAATTTCCGAGCATGGCATTGAAGTGGATAAGGCCAAAGTTGATGCAATTGAGAAAATGTCGTGTCCTAAAGATATTAAAGGTATCTGAAGTTTCCTTGGTCATGCTAGTTTCTATAGGAGGTTTATTAAATACTTCTCTAAAATTTCTAGGCCTCTTACTAATCTCTTGCAAAAATATGTTCCATTTTTTTTATGATGATTGTGTAGAAGCCTTTGAAACACTTAAGAAAGCCCTAACTTCTGCACCTATTGTTCAACCAACTGATTGGAACTTGCCCTTTGAAATTATGTGTGGTGCTAGTGATTATGTTGTCAGTGTTGTTATAGGACAAAGAGTTGAAAAGAAATTAAATGTTACCCATTATGCTAGCAGAACTCTAGACAGTGCTCAAAGAAATTATGCTACTACTGAGAAAGAACTGCTAGCAGTCGTGTTTGCTTGTGACAAATTCAGATCTTACATAGTTGATTCTAAATTAATTGTTCACACTGATCATGCTGCTATTAAATACCTTATGGAAAAGAAAGATGCAAAACCTAGACTCATTAGGTGGGTTATTTTGTTACAAGAATTTGACTTGCATATTACTGATAGGAAGGGAGCTGAGAATCACGTAGTTGATAACTTGTCTAGGTTAGAAAATATCCTTGATGACCCGCTACCTATTGATGATAGCTTCCCTGATGAACAACTAGTTGTCATAAATGCTTCTCGTAATACTCCTTAGTATGTGGACTATGCTAATTATATTGTTGCTAAATTTATACCACCTAGTTTTACATACAAACACAAGAAAAAAAATCTTATTTGGTTTAAGACATTACTTTTGGGATGACCCACATCTTTATAAAGAAGAAGTACATGGTATTATTAGGTGTTGTATACCTGAGCATGAACAGGAACAAAACCTATGGAAGTGTCACTCCGAGGCTTACGGAGGACACCATATGGAAGGCAGAACTGCACACAAGGTATTACAATATGGTTTTTATTGGGCTACTCTTTTCAAGGATGCTCGTAAGTTTGTCTTATCTTGTGATGAATGTCAAACAATTGGTAATATTAGTAGACGTCAAGAAATGCCTATGAATTATTCACTTGTTATTTAACCATTCGATGTTTGGGGATTTGATTATATGGATATTTTCCTTCCTCTAATGGGTATACACATATTTTGGTTGACGTTGATTATGTCACTAAATGGGTAGAAGCTACTCCAACTAGCAGTGCTGATCATAACACATCCATTAAAATTCTTAAACAAGTTATCTTCCTAGGTTTGGAGTCCCTAGATATTTAATAACTGATGGTGGTTCACATTTTATTCATGGTGCTTTCCGTAAAATTCTTGTTAAATATGATGTCAACCATAGAATTACATCCCCTTATCACCCTCAATTTAGTGGTCAAGTTGAGTTGGTCAATAGAGAAATAAAGTTAATATTGCAAAAGACTATCAACAGATCTCGAAAGAATTGTTCTAAGAAACTTGATGATGCACTATGGGCTTATAGAACAGCTTATAAAAATCCTATGGCATGTCTCCATATAAAATGGTTTATGGAAAAGCTTGTCATTTGCCTCTTGGGTTAGAACATAAAGCATATTGGGAAATTAAACAACTCAATTATGATTTCAAACTTGCCGGTGAAAAGAGGTTATTTGATATTAGCTCATTATATGAATGGAGAACCCAAGCCTATGAAAATGCCAAATTATTCAAAGAAAAGGTTAAAAGATGGCATGACAAAAGAATCCAAAAGCGCGAATTCAAGGTGGGTGAGTATGTTCTACTGTACAATTCTTGTTTTAGATTTTTTGCAGGAAAACTTCTCTCTAAATGGGAAGGACCATTTATCATTGAAGAAGTTTATCACTCTTGAGCCATTAAGATCAATAATTTGAAGGCACAAATCTGAGGGCGGTCAATGGACAAAGAATTAAGCACTATATCTCTGGTACGCCTGTTAATGTTGAAACTAACATCATTCAAACCATGACACCAGAGGAATACATAAAAGAGACATTCCAAAACACTCCAGAACCCTGAAAAGGAAGAGGTATGTGATACGGTAAGTAAACTAACTCCAAAAATTCTGTAAAAAAAATTTCTGTTAGTTTTGGAATATTAAAAAAAAACTAAGAAACACCCGAGAATGCAACCTAGGTGCCCACTAGGCATCAGGGCACGCTTGCCCCCCATGGCGCGCCCTGCTGGGTAGTGGGCCCCTCGCGAGCCTTCCCGACTCCGTTTTGCTCTGGATTACTTGTTTTGCAATATAAAAATTCTTCATATATACTCCGGACGTTTTGACTACTACATCACAGAAATATCCTCTGTTCTTGTTTCATGCTATTTTTCTATCAGAGCTATCGAGCCAAACATCATGCCTTCTCCCTCCTCCAACAACGGGGAAGATGATGACTGGCCGCTAAAGATGGAACTGAGGAGAGAAGAAACAAAGGGGGACCCTTAGGAGAGCAGGGTTGAAGAAGTTGCAGGAGATCGAGCCCAAGAAGGAGGGCAAGCCATGCCCATGGAGGAAATTGCAAAAGAGGGAGATATCCTGCATCCTTTCTACAGTCATCTCACCCCATATGAAATCGAAGCCCTAAGGGCCTTTGAAACGGTTTGTGTTCAGAACACTTATCTCACTCGTGAAGTTATCCTATTGGAAGAGCAAAACATCGCCCTTCCGAGCATTAACCATAGGCTGGAGTACATGCTAAGGCTGAAGGACAAGCCCACCACCACCATCACCAAACAAAGAAACTCGAGTACATGGGTATGGGCACTCCCCTTGGCTTGTGCCAAGCTTGGGGGAGGTGCCCCGATATCATATCACCATCACTTTTATTATCTTCACCCGTTTTTAGCTCAATCCTTAGTTATTTTATGATTTAGTTGAATAAAAGTTTAGAATGATCTATTTTCGAGTGCTAGTTTCGTGATCTATCTATCTATGTAATCGAGTTGAGAGTTATATAATAAAGATTAGTTTGAATGTTCGCTTCTTTGCTTTTATGTTTCAATCAAATTAAAGAAAATAATGATCAAGATCATATGCTATCTTACGGAAAGTAATGACATTACATAAGGAAAAGTATAAGTGGTAAAATTTATTGGAAGTTGACAAACATAGCTATCGATGCAACAGACCCTGGGTGTGTTGCCCTAATTGTGCACAGGCATGGGAACGGGATTATGGCATCATGCCATGCCAGAGAACAAGAGACCAAGATCTTCAAAGGACCAGCATGCAGAACAAGAGGACCAAGATCAACCCAGAGAAGCAAGATACCATCAGGAGAAAAACCTCCCATTCCGGGCAAACAGGCTTGGCAAGGGCAAAGCCACCCCAGAAGAAAGCGACCAAGATGTCCCGGCAGGGCCTGCCAGGACTCACAAAGGCAAGAAACACCTCATCACCCACTCCCCCATGACCCACATTGTGGATCAATGCGGTGTCAAGCCGCAAGGTGATTAAGTGGGAGCCACTCGCCACATGGCAGCCTCTTTCTACAGGGAAATCTACAGATGACACCCGTTGTCGGTGTCAAAACCGGCGGATCTCGGGTAAGGGGTCCCGAACTGTGCGTCTAAGGCTAATGGTAATAGGAGGCGGGGGACACAATGTTTACCCAGATTCGGGCCCTCTCTATGGAGGTAATACCCTACTTCCTGCTTGATTGATCTTGATGAATATGAGTATTACAAGAGTTGATCTACCACAAGATCGTAATGGCTAAACCCCTAGAAGCCTAGCCTATGATTATGATTGTTGTTGCCTCTACGGACTAAACCCTCCGATTTATATAGACACCGAGGGGCTAGGGTTACACAAAGTCGATTACAGAGAAAGGAATCTACATATCGAATTACCAAGCTTGCCATCCACGCAAAGGAGAGTCCCATCCGGACACGGGAAGAAGTCTTTTGTCTTGTATTTTCATAGCCCAACCGTCCAGCCCATATTAATAGTCCGGCTGTCCGAGGACCCCTTAATCTGAGACTCCCTTAGTAGCCCCTAAACCAGGCTTCAATGACGATGAGTCCGGCACGCAGATTATCTTCGGCATTGCAAGGCGGGTTCCTCCTCCGAATATCCCAAAATCATCTCCGAACTAAAATAGTGTTCGGCTCTGCAAAAAAAAATCCCACACACAACCATAGAGAGTATAATATTTTCACGAGTCCAATCCGCTGACAATTTTTGTAACAAGACATTACATCATTGCCCGGCCATTATTTTGAATCGTTTCCTAGCTTGCCACCCCATGTTTGGAGAGTCGGTTTTATTGGCACCTCTTGTCAAAGCAGAGATCGTGTCCCCTTATTGCGGGATTTTCATCAACATGGGCGTGGGTAACCCAACCGTTCTGTTGGCATGATTCCTTGGGAATAGGCATGTTTTAAGGCCACGGAGGGGACGTTTGATATTCGTCGCCTTTATAAAGGGGCTAAGACCTATCCTTTCCCTTCCATGCCAATCCTTTCCTCTACCTCCCACCTCAAGTTCCAACACCCAAGGGTCAATCTAGTCGCTTCGAGCTTACAGCCATGTCCGGACCCAGCCTTCAAGGCTGGTGGATGGCCTCTTCTGTCATAGAGGAGGATATCTCAAAGCTCAGGGAGGCAAGATACTTGACTGCAGAAATCCTCCACAGGCTTCATGCTCAAGGGCAGGTTATTCCTACTCCCAGATCTAATGAGAGGGTCGTGTTTATCTCTCACTTCCTTCGAGGGCTTGGGTTTGCTCTTCATCCCTTTGTTAGAGGGCTCATGTTTTATTACGGACTAGATTTTCATGATCTAGCTCCAGACTCCTTCCTTCACATCTCGGCGTTTATCATCACGTGCGAGGCCTTCCTCCGTATTTCCCCACTTCGGCTTATGGCTTAAAACCTTTAATGTGAAACCAAAGGTAATCAACGGGAAACAAGCGGAGTGCGGAGGTGCTTCAATAAGCAAACTTACCACTTCTCCTTGGCCAAAGGGCTCCTTCGCAGAATCTTCTCACCTATGGCAACGGGAGTGGTTTTACATTACCGAACTCCATGGTAAAAAGTGGGCAGCCACATCAGCGTTTTGATCTGGCCCTCTGTTACAGCTTGCATCATGGGTTAACAAGGGGCTGGACTGGGGTTCTATTGATGAAGCGCAGACGTTGCAAAGTCGCGTTCGGAGTCTCATTGAAAAGGACACCGGTCTTACCAATGTAATCCAAGTAATGCTAGTCCGCTGGGTCCTACCGTGTCAGCAGCGTCCTCTCCATATGTGGGAGTTCAATCCAGAAGGTCCACGGACCCTTTAGCATTTATTCGGCACAATGCTCAGAGGGATGTGGAAATTATTCTTCGGCGCACGAAAACAGTGGCCAGATACTACAGAAGACATCGGTCTTGACTGCAATCATCCAGATACCCCGGTAAGCACTTAACTCCCGAACACAGTTTACTCAAATTCCTTATAACAATGTACTGATAAAACTCTACTTGGCTAGGGCTGGACCACGGCCCGGTCTTTATTCGAACCTTTTTTATCCTGCCCCTCCATATTTCGAGGCGCGGTTTCATTGACACGTCTTGTCGAAGCAAAGATCGTGTCCCCTTATCACAGGATTTTCATTAATACGGGCATGGGTAACCCAACCATGCCATCAGCATGACGCTTGGGAAATAAGCGAGTTTTAGGGAGAACGGGGAGGCGCACGATTTTTACTGCCTTTATAAAGGGATAAGGATTCCTTTCTTTCACCCACGCCCTATTCTTCCTCTGCTCATTCATCCTCGAGCTCCAGCGCCCAAGCTCCCATCTCTTCCTCCCAAAAAAGCACTCCAATCATGTCCGGATCCGGAGCCGGAGGCAAGTGGATGGCCTCCTCCGTCAAGAAGGAGGACATCAAGAAGCTCCGGGAGGCCGGGTACTTGTCAAAAGACATCGCTCATCGGCTTCCGGCCAAGGGGCAGATCATCCCCACCCCGGAGCTCAAAGAGAGGGTGGTATTTCTCTCCCACTTCATCCGCGGGCTGGGGTATCCCTCCACCCGTTCATCCGCGGACTGATGTTCTACTACGGGTTGGACTTCCACGACTTGGCGCCCAACTCCATCCTCAACATTTCGGCATTCATTGTTGTGTGTGAGGCCTTTCTCCGCATCCCACCTCACTTCGGCTTATGGCTGAAGACCTTCAATGTGAAGCCCAAGGTGGTGAGCGGTGAGCAAGCGGAGTGCGGAGGCGCTATGGTGGGCAAAATGCCCAATGTCACCTGGCCCAAAGGATCCTTTGTGGAGACCGTAAAGGGGTGGCAGTCGGGGTGGTTCTACATCATCGAGCCGCGTGACGCCAATTGGGCGGGGACCCCTGAATTTTGATCCAGTGTCCCCATGTGGCTCACCTCCTGGGGAGAGAAGGTTCAGCCTGGGGCTCAACGGAAGAAGTGACCGGGCTCTAGACATGCGTCCAGAACATGATTGACAAGAAAATCAAGCTTGTCAACGTGGTCCAGGTCATGCTCTTCCGCCGGATTCTTCCGTGCCAGATCCGGATGTGTAACCTGTGGGAGTTCGACCCGGCCAAGCACCAGATGCTGCTGGAGCTCTTCGATACGACACACGAAGGCGTTTGGAAGGTGCTTTTTAAGACCGGGGAGGTACCACCGCCCACGTCCGAAGATCGCGGGCTCAGTGTGAAACGCCGGGCTAATCCGGTAAGTTCTTTTATGTTTTGCAAGGCATATCTTTCACTGGCATATTCGCGGGAGGAACCTAAGGCTCTATGCCAATCTTTCAGGCCTGGGTAGCGATAGCGGAGGAGATTGAATGTCCGACCCCGCTACCTGAAGATCCAGAAACGCCTCTTCTGACGAAGATGCTTTTTTCGGCACCCTATGAAGTGCTGGAGAAGAAAACCAAGAAGGCGGCCAAGGGGACCAGAGGTGGTCTCTGCCGTAAGGGCGCTTTGGATGTGACGTCCGAAGACGCCGAGACACACTCCTCCGCCGAAGACGACGACGAGGAGGAGAAGACCCGTTCCCCTCCCACTGGGGAGAAGAAGAAGAGGAAGGACTCCACACATGGGGAGGCCGAGGTGCCCAAGAAGGGGAAAATCTCCCTTCCGGACTACTCCGCCGCAGCCACCAACAACAGCGGGGAGTGGGGGCCCAGGGTCAAGCCCCTGGCCAAATCATAAGTATCCAGACGTGGTAATATTTCCGGTTTTTTCGCTTTACCGTTTATTAATGCGTTAAACCATGTATCTGCCCAATCCGACATCGAGCTCTCCTCCTCTTCGAAGGGGTCGCTGGATCCTTCGGTGATGAACAACGATTCCCTTCCAACGGCCACCTCCCATAAGGCCGCAGACAACACCGAGGTGTTATCCCGAAGGATACCGGGCCAAGGGGAGGCCGTTACGGTGATGCCGGAGGAAAGAAGTCCGGATGCCGGGCACATGGGGGGCAAGACCTACAGACCCCATCGATGAGGGCCGAGTCCAGTTCGGCCCTCAGCCGGACACAGCTCTAGAGACCCAAGAGGCTCCGGATTCGGGCAGGTAGCCTCTCCTGAACGAGAGGGCAAGCTGCCTCCGTCGGTGACCTCTGTCCATCTAGAGGCACCGGACAGATTGCTGGAAGTGCTACAAGGCGCTTCCATTATGGAAGAACACCGTACTCTTATGAGTACGGTGATCGAGAAGGTCCAATCCGCCAAAAGCGGATTGACCGAAGCCTGCATTAGCCTTCTAACAGGCTTTGAGGTGAGTAATATACTTGTAAAAGAATATCACCTTGTACACAGTAGCCCCTGATGCTTTGTTCGGTGTTCAGAAAGAAGAACCAAATAGAGGATCAAAATGTTTTTCGCAGGAGCCTAACATAAAATGTTCGTGTAAATAAGCAGGCGTCGCTGCTAGCCGCTGCCGCTCATACTGCGGAGGTCTGCGGCTTGACACGAAATCTGGAGCGGGCCGAGGAAGAACTCGGCCTTGTGAAGAAGCAACTGGAAAACAACCAAGGTATGCACTAAATTGTGCTTTATATTTAGGAAAGATGAAAAGTTCGTACTGACTGAAGTGTCATGAACTTTATTAGGGGCCGCGACCGAAGTAGCAGCCCTCAAGAAGGCTTGGCCGAGGCCGAGGACAAAGCGGCTAAGGAACGCGTCGCGCATGAGAAGCAGGAGGCCTGGGTCAGCGAGGTCCAGCAAGAGCTCCAGGACGCCGTCAAAAAGTACGAGTCCTTGGAGCGTGATTTGAAGACTCAAGAGTCCGAACTTGCCAAGGCCCGCCAGAGCACGCAAGATGCCCGGGCCAAAGCCCAAAGCGCCCTCCGGGAAATCCAGGTGGCCCAGGATATCGCAGCGGGTAAGGCTTTTATTATGCAAAAGCAAGTGTACGAAAGAAGCGTTCCTTTTACTTACCCGAATTTGGATTTTTCCAGGAGCATTTGTGGATCTCCCGCGCAGTATATCAGGTGCTATAGAGTTCTTTCGAGCCGAAGAAGGGAGCTCTACGGCGAAGCTGTTCTGGTCTCAATACCTTGGATCAGAACATCCATCGCCCCTTAGCGACTAGCTAAAGCAGTTGGTCGAGCTGCACAAGGCGGCCGAACTGGCCATGAAGGACCTAATAGTCCGGTTATGGCCTGCCGAGCCCGTGCCTAGTAGCTACTTTGGACTCGTGAAGCGGCTGGTAGCTGCCTTCCCTCGGCTTGATGCTATCAAGCGGTCGGTCTGCATTGAAGGTGCACGGATGGCTTTTGTCCGTGCCAAGACGCTCTGGGCGAAGATGGATGCCACAAAGTTGATGACCGAGGGTCCGCCTAAGGGCAAGGAGCATCGCAGGCCCGAGATGTACTATGATAGTGTCATGAAGGGATCCCGCCTTGTGGCGGAGCAATGTTCTAAGGATATCATTTTCCTTTGAAAGCATTATTTTATCATGTCCTGTAATATTGAACAAGGTCTTTGTGTAATGTAATGCTTGTTATTTAAAATTTTACTTCCTGTGTGGCCATTTATAAAACCTGAGAGTTGGCCAGTCGTCGGCTTCTGCCCCCACGTAGCTAGTACAGGGGTGTTCGGGATAAATCTAGACACTCTTTATCCAAATGTTTGGTCCTTTAAGGAGGTGTTTAGTGCAACGAACAAGGCAATTGGACTATACGGCTTTATCACCCTCACTTAGCCATAGGAGTTCTATAATTTTGAATTTTGGCGTAGCCCCTGGTGTTCGGAAGGCCGAAGTTGGGGCGCTATACACGCCTAATCGGACAAAAACTGATTCCTCGCATAAAGCGGAGAAAATCTCTAACGATTTGAATACCTCTCGAACAGCTGACCAACTCTCGCCGCATCATGACAGCCAGTTTTCGGCTTTCTCTACTGAGGTGCTCATCTGGAAGAACCGGGACACAATCGCAGTAGTTCTCCCTTTACTACCCTAGCCGATATAGCGGAACGTAGGGTAGCAAGCACAGGAGCCGGACAACCCAACTATTGACCAAAGACATGATTCAGAGTCGATGCATATAATGCTATAAGTTCGGGGTGCCAAACTATACTGTAAAAGTGTTCGGACTTTCCTGCCGTGTTATGGGGTACACTGAAGCCCCTGGCGAATTAAGTCGTACCAGAATGTACGGGTGCAATTAAAAATAAATGGACAAGGAAAAATCTAAATAATGGGCAAACGTTGCAGATTATTTTTCATTGTAAGTTGATTGATACGTCAAGGCGTATCTGTACAAAGTAGTGCAATAAGCAAGTAAGGCTATTAACATGCCACGACCAAGAGCGAGCTGCGTGCGGGTATTTAAAACAGGTATGACGATCGTTAGCAAAGACCAGCTGGGTATTCCCTTGTATGTTCGAGCCCCTAGCTTTCTTGGCGTATCCGTCCCGCTACGGGTCCGATGAGCAGGTTTATTAGAAACGACCTTGAAAGGTGAGAAAACCTGAAAGAAAGAGAAAAAGTGAGGGTATGCCGATCCGAAGCGGTTGAGCCGCGTTGTGGGCCACGGTCTAGCTGTGCCTCCATCCATGCCCATGGTATTTAAGTGCGTAGTTGTGTACGCGCGGCATGAATTTCGCCGCTTTGTTGGGGCTGGGACAAAGGCCGTATTGCTAGATGAGCTCTGGACGAGCCGGATGGTCCCGCTGCAGATTAGTGCGGACCCGCTTAACAATGTCCGGGGGCTTTATTGCCGAATTGAGGTTTTTCCTAAGGAGGCTATTCTGTACTTCTGCTACAAGGGCCGTGGTGTGCTCCTCGGTATGGAGGGAGCGCTCCATATTTCCATTGACTGTTATAACACCGCTAGGTCCGGGCATCTTGAGCTTGAGGTAGGTGTAGTGCAGCACCACATTGAAACGGGCAAATGCGGTTCGTCCGAGCAGTGCGTGGTAACCACTACGGAAGGAGACGATGTCGAAGAGTAGCTCTTCGCTTCGGAAATTATCCGGGGATCCGAAGACCACTTCCAGTGTGATTGATCTCATGCAGCGAGCCTCTACAGCTGGTATGACACCTTTAAAGGTGGTTTTAGTGGGTTTGATCCTTGAGGGATCAATACCCATTTTGCGCACTGTATCTTGATAGCAGGTTCAGGCTGCCGCCACCATCCATTAGGATGTGTGTGAGGTGAAATCCATCGATGATAGGGTCAAGCACCAGTGCGGCTGAACCACTGTGACGGATACTGGTCGGATGGTCCCTTCAATCGAAGGTGATCGAATAGGAGGACCATGGGTTGTATTTTGGGGCGACTGGCTCCATCGCGTAGACGTCCCTTAGTGCGCGCTTCCGCTCCCTTTTGGGGATGTGGGTGGCATATATCATGTTCACCGTTTTCACTTGGGGAGGAAACTTCTTCTGTCCCCCTGTATTCGGAGGCCGGGGTTCCTCGTCGTTGTCACTTGGCGATCCCTTTTCCTTGTTTTCAGCATTTAACTTGTCGGCCTGTTTAAGGACCCAACATTCTCTGTTGGTGTGATTGGCTTGTTTATCGGGGGTGCCGTGATTTGACATGGACGATCGAGTATGCGATCTAGACTGGACGGGCCAAAATTGTTTCGTTTAAATGGCTTTTTCCGTTGACTGGACTTGGAGCCACTGAATCTGGCATTGATAGCCGTGTCTTTGGTGTTATCGCCATTGTTTTGATGCTTGTGTCTGTTGCGTCGGGGCTTGCCATTGCTATCTCTGGCTTCGGAAGTGCTAGGCTTACTTGAGGTGCTGTTGCTACAAGCTAACCAGCTATCCTCACCCACGCAAAAGCAAGTCATGAGCGTCGTGAGGGCTGCCATGGACTTTGGCTTCTCTTGGCCGAGGTGTCGGGCGAGCCACTTGTCGCGGATGTTATGCTTAAAGGCCGCTAGGGCTTCAGCATCCGGACAGTCAACGATTTGGTTCCTTTTGGTTAAGAACCGAGTCCAGAATTTCCTGATTGACTCTCCGGGATGTTGGATTATATGACTTAGGTCATTGGCATCCAGAGGTCGGACATAAGTGCCCTGGAAGTTGTCAAGGAATGCATCTTCCACGTTCTCCCAACTGCTAATACTGTTTTCGGGCAGACTGTTCAACCAGTGCCTGGCTGGTCCCTTGAGTTTTAGCGGGAGATACCTGATGGCATGGAGATCATCGCCGCATGCCATATGTATATGGATAAGGAAGTCCTCAATCCATACCGCGGGGTCTGTTGTTCCATCGTATGATTCAATGTTTACGGGTTTAAACCCTTCTGGGAATTTATGTTCCATTACTTCATCAGTGAAGCATAGGGGGTGCGCGGCGCCTCTGTGCCGGGCTACATCGCGACGCAGCTCAGATGGAGACGGTCTGCGGTATTCGGCCCGAACAGGTGTGTATTTATTATGACCGGCATGGTGGTCGTCATTGCGCATTGGGGCGCACCCCCGCGATCCGTAGATCGATCTGATCTGGCATGCTATGTTCTCCAAGTCGTACTGCAGGTCATGTGTGTATCCCCGAGTTGTTGTGTTTCTATTTGTTCGGCGACATGGTGCCGGCTGGTGTTTGGGCTGAATTGCCGCTTTGTCTCGACCACGCGGTGGTCGGTCGGCCGCATTATATGCTGGCATTGCTGGCTCCAGCGCCTCGTCACCGAATTGAGGCAGCAATTTGCTCTTCAGGTAACTTTTGGTTGGGCGCTCGAGTCCGTATTCCTCGGCTGCCAGGACCTTAGTCTATCTATCTGTGAGCAGATCTTGATCAGCTTGAAGCTGCTGCTGCTTCTTCTTCAGGCTTCTTGCCGTGGCTATAAGGCGGTGCTTAAAGCGCTCTTGCTCGACGGGATCCTCTGGCACGATAAATTCTTCATCGCCGAGGCTCACCTATTCTTCGGAGAGAGGCATGTAGTTGCTGTCCCCCGAGTGTTCATTCACGGCCTATTCCTCGGGGCTGGCTTGCCCATCTTCCCGCTCGGACTATTCGAAACTTGGTTTGGCGGGGTCTTCATTGCCTTCGGCATCGTCTGGAGTGCTGTTCCCTCTTGTGACAGTATCGCTATTTTTACCATGGCGTGATTTAGAGCGGCGCCGCTGACGTTGGCCCTTAGACTGCTTCACAGGAAGTTTGTCATCAGTTGCATCTTGTATGTCGTCGCCATTGTCTTCTTTGGGTGTATCCACCAAGTATATATCGTATGAGGAGGTGGCTGTCCAGTGTCCTATGGGCAGTGGTTCCTGTTCTTCTCCGGCATCGTCGTCCATACTGTCAATGTCTTCAGAGTCGAAATCAAGCATGTCGGTCAAATCATCTACAGTGGCTATCAAATGGGTTGTGGGTGGGCAACGAAGTTCTTCATCGTCCACTTCCCACTCGAGCCGGACATAGTTCGGCCAGGAATCTCCTGACAAGGAGAGTGACTTTAATGAGTTTAACACGTCACCTAGGGGCGAGTGTTGGAAGATGTCCGCAGAGCTGAACTCTAAGATCGGAGCCCAGTCATACTCGATGGGCGCGGATTCACGCGGTTCAGAGCCTGTAACCGGAGACGAGTCCAAGGCTCCGATGACACAGGCCTCGTTGGAGGTCAAATCTGTGTTCGGCTCTTGCACCGTCGAGTCCGCAGCTTCCGTGGCGGGGTTGAGCCTCCCGTCCACGGATGGCGCACTCTGCTCTGGATCTAGGGCCAGTGCGGCTACATGTGCAATCTCCCGCATACCATCTGATGACAGATTTAGGTCGTGTTCATCGTGGTAGCGGGGCGTGGCTGTCATGGGCTCGAAACCGTCGAAGATCAAGTCTCCGCGGATGTCAGCGGTGTAGTTCAAGCTTCCAAACCTGACCTGATGGCCAGGGGCGTAGCTGTCGATCTGCTCCAAATGGCCAAGCGAGTTTGCCTGCAGTGCGAAGCCGCCGAAAACGAAGATCTATCCGGGGAGAAAAACTTCACTTTGGACCATGTTGTTGATGATTGAAGGAGCCATCATGCCTTATAGTGACCACACAGTGGAGATCTCAATGAAAGCACCAATGTCGGTGTCAAAACCGGCGGATCTCGGGTAAGGGGTCCCGAACTGTGCGTCTAAGGCTAATGGTAATAGGAGGCGGGGGACACGATGTTTACCCAGGTTCGGGCCCTCTTGATGGAGGTAATACCCTACTTCCTGCTTGATTGATCTTGATGATATGAGTATTACAAGAGTAGATCTATCACGAGATCATAGAGGCTAAACCCTAGAAGCTAGCCTATGGTTATGATTGTTGTTGTCCTACGGACTAAACCCTTCGGTTTATATAGACACCGGAGGGGGCTAGGATTACCCAGAGTCAGTTACATAGAAAGGAATCTTCACATCCGAATCGCCAAGCTTGCCTTCCACGCAAAGGAGAGTCCTATCCGGATACGGGACGAAGTCTTCAATCTTGTTCTTCATAGTCCAACAGTCCAACATTCGCATATAGTTCGGCTGTCCGAGGACCCTCAATCCAGGACTCCCTCAATGACCCACACCTTTATAAAGAAGGAGTAGATGGTGTTATTAGATGTTGTGTACCTGAGCATGAACAGGAACAGATACTACGCAAGTGTCACTCCGAGGCTTATGGAGGACACCACACTGGAGATAGAACTGCACATAAGGTATTGCAATCCAGTTTTTATTGGCCTACTCTCTTCAAAGATGCCCGTAAGTTTGTCTTGTCTTGTGATGAATGTCAAAGAATCGGTAATATTAGTAGACGTCAAGAAATGCCTATGAATTATTCACTTGTTATTGAACCATTTGATGTTTGGGGCTTTGATTATATGGGACCGTTTCCTTCCACTAATGGGTATACACATATTTTAGTTGCTGCTGATTACGTTACTAAGTGGGTAGAAGCTATTCCAACTAGTAGTGCTGATCATAACACCTCTATTAAGATGCTCAAAGAAGTTATTTTTCTGAGGTTTGGAGTCCCTAGATACTTAATGACTAATGGTGGTTCACATTTTATTCATGGTGCTTTCCGTAAAATGCTTGCTAAATATGATGTTAATCATAGAATTGCATCTCCATATCACCCACAATCTAGTGGCCATGTAACTGAGTAATAGAGAGCTCAAATTAATTTTGCAAAAGACTGTTAATTGATCTAGAAAGAATTGGTCCAAGAAACTTGATGATGCATTATGGACCTATAGAACTGCATATATGAGTATGTCTCCTTATAAAATGGTTTATGGAAAAGCATGTCACTTACCTCTCGAACTAGAACATAAGGCATATTGGGCCATTAAAGAGCTCAATTATGATTTCAAACTTGCCCGTGAGAAGAGGTTATTTGACATTAGCTCACTTGATGAATGGAGAACTCAAGCCTATGAGAATGCCAAACTGTTTAAAGAAAAAGTTAAAAGATGGCATGACAAAAGGATATAAAAGCGTGAGTTTAATGTAGGTGATTATGTGTTGCTTTTCAACTCTCGTTTAAGATCTTTTGCAGGAAAACTCCTCTTTAAGTGGGAAGGTCCTTATGTTATCGAGGAGGTCTATCATTCCGGTGCCATAAAAATCAACAACTTCGAAGGCACAAATCCGAAGGTGGTGAACGGTCAAAGAATCAAACATTATATCTCAGGTAATCCCATAAATTTTGAAACCAATGTGATTGAAACCGTAACCCCGGAGGAATACATAAGGGACACTTTCCAGAACGTTTCAAAGTCCGAAAAGGAATAGGTATGTGGTATGGTAAGTAAACCGACTCCAAAACAGTTCTAATAGCAATTTTTCTCCGTTTGAGATATTTAAGAAAATAGGAAAATAAGAAGTACTCCGGGAAGGACACGAGGCGTCCACGAGGGTGGAGGGCGCGCCCTACCCCCTTGGGCGCGCCCCCTGCCTCGTGGGCACCTCGTTTGCTCTCCGGACTCCGTTTTCTTGCATGATACTTCTTTTTGTTGGTAAAAATTCATTATATAATCTCCCGAAGGTTTTGACCCTCGTATCACGCAAATATCCTCTGCTTTTGTTTCGAGCTGTTTTTTGACAGATCTGGATCACCATGACGTCTTCAAGCGCTCCCAAGGACAAGTTTTTTGAGAAGGTCATCAACCCCTACCTCACGGAAGTGCTGCAACAACCATTGAGATGCGTGTGGGGGTGCTGCACATCCGTGATGTTGAGGGACCAAGGAGGACCGGAAGCGTGGAGACAAGGCTTGAAGCAATGGAGCAACAAGTTTTCAAGTGCCAGGAGATGGTGGAACATGGACTCGATGCCAAACACATAATGATCACGGAGTTAACCAACAACCACAAGCTGGATGCTGAGAACATTGGGGAGACCATCTTCAAGCTTCACGAGAAAATCGAGCACCTCCAAGCCGAGATCTATGACCTGCAAAACCAAAACTGTGAGTATGAACACAGATTCAAAAGGATGAGTTTGGCTGCAGATTTGAGGATCCCGGAGACTCGATCATACTCTTATGATGGTGAGTCTATGCCTTGGAAGATGGAGGACAAGCCTACATCATCAACAACTCCATCATCATCACCTCCGAAGAAGGAGACATAATCACATGGGTATGTGCACTCCCCTTGGCAACTGCCAAGCTTGGGGGAGGTGCCCCGGTATCGTATCACCATCACACTCCTATCTTTACCGTTTTTCTTAGTTTGATCCTTTTGGTAATATCTTGATCTAGTAGAATAAAGTTTTAGAATGATCTAGTTTTGAGTTTTGCTTTATCGTTCCTCTATGTAATCGAGTCTGTGAGCTATATATAATAAATATTAGTCTTGAGTCAAGGGCTTTGCTATCTTGCTATGATCTTGAGGGAATAAAATAAAAAGAAAGAATAAAAAGAAATAAAGAGATCATATGGATCTTGTGGAGAGTAATGACTTCACATATTAAGAGTATGATGAATAAAAGTTGTTGAGAGTTGGCAAACATAGTTTTGGTCATCGGTGCAATTAATAGGAAGTAATAAAGAAAGAGAGCTTCTCACATATAAATATACTATCTTGGACATCTTTTATGATTGTGAGCACTCATTAAAATATGACATGCTAAAGAGTTGATGTTGGACAAGGAAGACAACGTAATGGGTTATGTTTTCCTATATCGAAAATAAAGTATATTGTCATGGATCATTGAACATGTTGAGCTTGCCTTTCCCTCTCATGCTATCCAAATTCTTTGCACCAAGTAGAGATACTACTTGTGCTTCCAAATGTCCTTAAACCTAGTTTTGCCATGAGAGTCCACCATATCTACCCATGGATTGAGTAAGATCCTTCAAGTAAGTTGTCATTGTTGCAAGCAATAAAAATTGCTCTTTAAATATGTATGATTTATTAGTGTGGGAGAAAATAAGCTTTACACGATCTTGTGATGTGGAAGAAATAAAAGCGACGGACTGCATAATAAAGGTCCATATCACAAGTGGCAATATAAAGTGACATTCTTTTGCATTAAAATTTTGTGCATCCAACCCTAAAAGCACATGAAAACCTCTGCTTCCCTCTACGAAGGGCCTATCTTTTATTTTTGTTTTATACCTTCATACAAGGGTCATGGTGATCTTCACCTTTCCTTTTTACATTTTATCCTTTGGCAAGCACGTTGTGTTGGAAAGATCCTGATATATTATATATCCAATTGGATGTAAGTTAGCATGAACTATTATTGTTGACATTACCCTTGAGGTAAAAGGTTGGGAGGCAACACTATAAGCCCCTATCTTTGTCTGTGTTCGATTAAAACTTCATACCCATAAGTATTGCATGAGTGCTAGCAATTGTGAAAGACTAAATGATAGTTGAGTATGTGGACTTGCTGAAAAGCTCTTATATTGACTCTTTCCGATGTTATGATAAATTGCAATTGCTTCAATGACCGAGATTATAGTTTGTTAGTTTTCAATGAAGTTTCTGATTCATACTTGACATTGTGAATAGATTGTTACTTTAGTATAAGAAATCATATGACAATATTTATATATGTTGATGTTATAAGAATGATCATGATGCCCTCATGTCCGTATTTTGTTTTATCGACACCTCTATCTCTAAACATGTGGACATATTTACCGATATAGGCTTCCGCTCGAGGACAAGCGAGGTCTAAGCTTGGGGGAGTTGATACGTCCATTTTGCATCATGCTTTGATATTGATATTTATTGCATTATGGGCTGTTATTACTCATTATGTCACAATACTTATGCCTTTTCTCTCTTATTTTACAATGTTTACATGAAGAGGGAGAATGTCGGCAGCTGGAATTCTAGCTGGAAAAGGAGCAAATATTCGTGACCTATTCTGCACGACTCCAAAAGTCTTGAAACTCCATGGAAGTTATTTTTGGAATTAATAAAATATACTGGGCAAAGAAAATACAAGAGGGGGCCACCCACCATCCACGAGGGTGGGGGGGGCGCCCTACCCCCCTGGGCACGCCTCCATGCCTCGTGGGCCACCTGTTAGGCCTCCGGTGCCTATCTTTGGCTATATGAAGTCTTTCGCCCTGGGAAAAATAAGGAGGAAGCTTTCGGGATGAAGCGCCGCCATCTCGAGGCGGAACCTTGGCGGAACCAATCTAGGGCTCCGGCGGAGCTATTCTGCCGGGGAAACATCCCTCCGGGAGGGGGAAATCGTCACCATCGATCCTCTCTTCGGGAGGGGGTCAATCTCATCAACATCTTCACCATCACCATCTCCTCTCAAACCCTAGTTCATCTCTTGTATCTGATCTTTGTCTCAAAGCCTCAGATTGGTACCTGTGAGTTGCTAGTAGTGTTGATTACTCCTTGTAGTTGATGCTAGTTGGTTTATTCGGTGGAAGATCATATGTTCAGATCCTATATGCATATTAATACCCCTCTGATTATGAACATAAATATGATTTGTGAGTAGTTACGTTTGTTCCTGAGGACATGGGAGAAGTCTTTCTATAAGTAGTCATGTGAATTTGGTATTCATTCGATATTTTGATGAGATGTATGTTGTCTTTCCTCTAGTGGTGTTATATGAATGTCGACTACATGACACTTCACCATTGTTTGAGCCTAGAGGAAGGCATTGGGAAGTAATAAGTAGATGATGGGTTGCTAGAGTGACAGAAGCTTAAACCCTAGTTTATGCGTTGCTTCGTAAGGGGTTGATTTGGATCCATATGTTTCATGCTATGGTTAGGTTTACCTTAATTCTTCTTTCGTAGTTGCGGATGCTTGCGAGAGTAGTTAATCATAAGTGGGATGCTTGTCCAAGGAAGGGCAGAACCCAAGCACCGGTCCACCCACATATCAGATTATCAAAGTAACGAACGCGAATCATATGAGTGTGATGAAAACTAGCTTGACGATAATTCCCATGTGTCCTCGGGAGCGTTTTCCTTCATATAAGAGTTTGTCCAGGCTTGTCCTTTGCTACAAAAAGGATTGGGCCACCTTGCTGCACCTTGTTTACTTTTGTTGCTTGTTACCCGTTACAAATTACCTTATCACAAAACTATCTGTTACCGATAATTTCAGTGCTTGCAAAGAATACCTTACTGAAAACCGCTTCTCATTTCCTTCTGCTCCTCGTTGGGTTCGACACTCTTACTTATCGAAAGGACTACGATAGATCCCCTACACTTGTGGGTCATCACGTATCGATGCTGTGAAGCGGTCAATGTGCATAGAAGGTGCACGGATGACCCTTGCCCGTGCCAAGACGTACTGGGCGAAGATGGAGGCCACTGATATTGCAGTAAAAAGTCCACCCGAGGGCAAGGACTATCACGCGCCAGAACATTATTTTGAAGATGTCATAGAAGGTGCCCGCCTAATAGAGGGTCAGTGCTCGAAAGACATTATGTTCGTGTGAAGTTGTATTGAAATAGTAAAAACAATATTATGATATATGTAAGGTTATGTTTTTTGTACTTTTGCCTAACAAGTTTTTGGTGCCTCCTATGCGGCCGTTTTTATATAATCTGAAAGTTTGCCAGTCGTAGGCTTCAGCCCCTCTTGCATATAATGCTGGGGTGTTCGGAAAAGCATTTGATCACTCTTGACCCAACGTCTTGGTCCATTAAGGAGGTGTCAGTGCGGCGAACCAGGCAATCGGACTATAGGGATTTAACACTTTCACTTAGCCATAGGAGTTTGACAGTGGGTCTACGATATAGCCCCTAGTACGTATGCAGTTATCCGAATACGGTGCGTTTACATACATGACCAAAAAACGGTCCTTCGTTAATGCGGAAGGAATCGCGAAGATTCCGCTTAGTCATCGAGTGGTTGACCAGCTCTCGCCGCATCATGACAGTCAGTTTTCGGCTTTCTCTACTGAGGTGCTCATCCGGATGAAACAGGACACAATCGCAGTAGTTCTCTCTTTACTACCCTAGCCGATATAGCGAAACGTAAGGTAGTAAGCACAGGAGCCGGGCAACCCAACTATTGACCAAAGACATGATTCGGAGCTAATGCATATAAGGCCAAACTCGCGACGCCGAACACTCCCTATAGGTGTTCGGACTTTTAAATATATATCAAGCTGAATACAGCCCCTGGTATCAAGGCACGTATGGCAATCTGACGTGGGGAAAGAAAGCAGGTGGTCGGAGCATAAATCTCAAAACACAGTACAGGCCAAGCTGCTTCTATAACATCCACTTTAGTACAGCGAGCCATATATTTACAGGTAATGCCGATATCTTTCTTGGATAGTTTACATGCCAGGAAAGTATAAAACAAAAAGAGATAAAAAGGTTTACACGGGGTCTTAATCTAAAAAAGAAACCTTAATGCGGGGCCCTGCTGCACGTCTGTGCTGTTTTCTCCGTTGTGAAGTGTCCTTGAAGGGTATAGTGTGATGGCCATCTATTAAAAAGGGAAAAAACCAGGTAAAAGAATCTGGTGTGGCCGTAAGTAAAGCTGGTTCGTTTTAGTGAACCGTGAAAGATAACTTCTGGAGTCTGAATAGGGTCGAGCAAACTATGGACTTTTTGTGTGCAATGTTCCCCCGGCTCCGCCCAAGGAATTTTGAGTGTATATTTGTGTATACATGGCACGTGTGTTTTCTCCTTATGGGGCGGTCGATGGGGGTGTAGTTACTAATCAAGCTCGGGTTTATCTAAGCTGCTGCACTGAGGTGTGCACCGGACACGTTTAGCTGTGTCTTCGGAGTTAACGACCGATGAGCTGCTTGGCTTGGATAGTCCGTTTTGTGCTTCGACTGCTAGAGCTGCCGTGTATTCTTCTGTATGAAGAGAGCACTCCGTATTTCTGCTAACCATAATGACGCCACGTGGTCCAGGCATTTTGAGTTTTAGATAAGCATAATGCTGGACTGCATTAAAACGGGCGAAGGCTGTTCTTTTGAGTAGTGCATGATAGCCACTTCGGAATGGAGCTATGTCGAAAATTAGTTCTTTGCTTCGAAAGTTGTCGGGAGAGCCGTACAACCTCCAATGTTAAAGAGCCTGTGCAGCGGGCTTCTACGCCCGGTATAACTCCTTTAAAGGTAGTGCTGCTTGGCTTGATTCTTGACGGGTCTATCCCCATCTTGCAAACAGTGTCCTGATATATCAGATTGGGATAGCTGCCGCCGTCCATAAGGACTCGAGTGAGCTAGTATCCGTTGATTATTGTGTCGAGCACTAGGGCAGCCGAACCCCCGTGACAGATACTAGTCGAATGATCCCTGTGATCGGACAGGCCGACCATGGGTCGAATTTGGGGGCGACGGGCTCGACGACATAGACATCTCGGAGTGCACGTTTGCGCTCCCTCTTTGGGATATGAGTGATATAGATCATGTTCACTGTTTTGATCTCCGGTGGAAATTTCTTCTGTCCCCCTGTGTTCGGCTGATGAGATTCGTCCTCGTCTTTGCTCTGAGGTCCCTTCCCCTTGTGTTCGACATTGATCTTGCCGGCCTGCTTGAAGACCCAACAACTACGGTTGGTATGGTTCGTAGGTTTAGCGGGGTTGCCGTGGATTTGGCAGGGCCTGTCTAGTTTATCCAGGCTGGATGGACCGTCTTTATTGCCTTTAAATGGCTTCTTCCGTTGACCGGGTCTGGAGCCCCTGAATCCGGCGTTTACTGCTGTATTGTCGACATTTGTTTTTGTTGCGTCGTGGTTTTCCATTGCCGTCCCTGACCTCAGATGTGCCGGGATCACTGGTGTTGCTACGGGCTAACCAGCTGTCCTCACCCGTGCAAAAGCGGGTCATGAGTGTAGTTAAGGCTGCCATTGTCCTTGACTTTTCCTGGCCAATGTGTTTGGCTAGCCATTCATCCCGGGCACTGTGTTTGAAGGCCGCTAAGGCTTCGGCATCCGGACAATTGATGATTTGGTTCTTCTTAGTGAGAAACCGGTTCCAAAGCTTACGGGCGGATTCTCTGGGTTGTTGGATTATGTGACTTAGATCGTCTGCATCTGGGGATCAGACATAGGTCCCTTGGAAATTGGCCCGGAAAGCGTCCTCAAGTTCTTCCTAGCTTCCAATGGAGTTTTCAGGGAGGCTTTTCAGCTAGTGCCAAGCTGGTCTTTTTAGCTTGAGGGGTAAGTATTTGATGGCGTGGAGATCATCTCCACAAGCCATGTGGATGTGAAGAATAAAGTCTTCTATCCAAACCGCAGGGTCCGGTGTTCCATCATATGCCTCGATGCTTACGGGTTTAAACCCTTCTAGAAAATCGTGTTCCAGCACCTCATCGGTGAAGCACAGGGGGTGCACATCACCCCTATATTTGACTGTGTCGTGGCGTGAGTTCGACGGTTGTGATGTTCGGTATTGACTCCAATATGGTATATGACTGACATATTTGGCTTGATAGCCACAATCCCGTGTGGGGGCATAGTCGTAAATGGATTTGGTTTTACCGGCCTTTTTGTCCAGGTCCTCACGTAGATCATGTTTTTGAACCCGGCCAGCCCTTTTAAGGCCGAAGGCCCGAGCCGCCAGCCCCCGCACCCGAAACCCTAGCCCCGCCTCGAAACCCATGCTGCCGCCGCCGGACTCGCTGCCGCCGCCACCGAAACCCGACGCCGCCGCCCAATTCGCCTCGCCGACACCGCCGCCTCTCGCCGCCATGTCGCCGACGCCGCCACCGACCACCACCGCCGAACCCGCCGCCACCCGCCGTCGCCCCGCCGCCCGTCACCGCTGGACCCGCCGCCGCCCTCACCGGATTCGTCGAGGTAGCCGCCGCCACATTTTTTAGAAACCGCAGTTTTTTTATTTATTTAGATCGATTTATTTTTTTCCAGTTTAATTAATTAGCGACCACCCATTCGTTCGTTCGTTTTAACGAACGATTTTCACCCATTAGCCGCAGACAGCGAACGTTCGTTCGTTAGCCTGTTCGTCAGTTTTTTTTTTCCAGGGTTTTTCCGCGATTATTTTCGATCACGATTTCTGCCCTGATTTTCGTTTTGTTTATCTTTTCGCTCGTTTATCGGAATCAGGCGATTCAAGCGCCTAGAGTTTTGTCTCGAAGCCCTCTTTCTGTTTAATCAACTTAAACAAGCTTTTGCTACTGTAAAATTTGACTTAAGTCCAGATTAGTAAACGGAGCTTGTTTCTTTCACAGTTTGAGTTTCGTTGCTTCGTTTGATTTTATTCTTTTTGCAAACCAGAGTTGTTAAGTTGAACTTTCTGGTTAGATCTATTATTTGAGTTTTATCCGTGCTTCTAGTTGAGTGCTTATTGTATGCTTGTTTGTTTGCGATGGAGTACCCGGAGTGTGAAGCGTGCTACTATGAGTGTCTAGGTTTCACTGATCATCAGCAATGCAAGTAACACTTTGATCATACCTTTTACTACCCAGTTTTATTGCATTAGATCAATCCTCAAACAATTGCATGGTTAGGATTTGATTAATATGTGGGTTTTGGGAAGTAGATGAGGTAGTACCTATTGTCCTGTTTATTATCAAACCTTTGGGAGTTACTTCTATGTTGTTTATATTGCTATACTATGCTTGTAGACGTGGATTGGGTGAGTGTACCATGACAGATGTGAGTATTGTTATTTCATGTTTAACTTAAGGTGGCTACTTGAATACACATCTGAGTGGATTGAGGCACCTGGGGAACCTAGTGTTGCCTGTTTCTTTTTTTGGAAATCCCGGGGTTACCGTGTGATTATCCTATGGACCGCCACCCAGGCTGAAAGGGATCATAAGATTATTCATGCTAGAAACTTCCGTGTGCAGCCACAAGCTATTATGGGCTCTAGCATAGTTGAGTAAGTTGCAAGACCTCTTTCAGTGGTGGGCTAGCAGATGTAGGGGAAAGTAGGTGTAACTGTCCACCCAGAGTAAAGAGTTATTGTTTTAGAAAGACCGTGTCTCAGTTCTCCGACCATGGATGTATTCGAGTCTTGTGGGGAAAAGTGCACAAACCTCTGCAGAGTGTACAAACTAATCATGGTTAGCCGTGTCCCCGGTTATGGTCATCTTGAGTATCTAATTCTTGGATTATCATGTTGATCTCATCACTCTTTAAGATAATTTGCTTGGGGTTTAATGATGATGTTTAATTGGGATTGAGTTGGAGGAACCTTCTCAATGTTTAACAACCACCATGAGAGTTAAATAAAATTTATTCCTTTGTTGCAGGGAAAAATTGGCTTTATGCAGAACTGTAACCATAGAGCTTTCCACCAGCCATATATGCATGTAGTGATAGCATTATTCTGTTCATTACTCTCTTGTGTTACATTGCCAGCATATTCCATGTGCTGACCCGGTTCGGGCTGCAACGTTCATGTTGCAGACTTTTCAGACGACGAGTAAGGTGCCTTAGGTCGTGATCTTTCAGTCAGTGATGCCGTTAGAGTTGATGGACTCACTTTATCTTCCAAGCCTTCCGCTGTTATCGATATTAGATGGCCTTAAGCCATATTTATTGTAATAAGTTCTCTTTTGAGACATTCAATGTAATAAGTGTGTGATTGCTACTCTGTTATAAATCCTTCAAGTACTCCGCGTATCAGCATTACCGATCCAGGGATGACACTGATGCATAGAGATCAGATTGTTTGAGGTCTGGCCGCTACAGTCTCGACCACAAGGTGGTCGGTCCGGCTTGTTGGACGAATTGTTTTTCGGCGGTATAGGCGCAATAGCCTCGTCGTTGAATTCAGGCAGCAGCTTATGCTTTGGATAGCCCTTTGTTTGGCGATTACAGCCATATTTTTCCTTAACGTCTAGCACTTCGTTCCATCTGTCATTGAGCGTATCCTGTGTGGCTTTAAGCCGCTGCTTCTGCTTCTTCAGGCTCCTTGCAGTGGCGATAAGCCTTTGATGAAGGCATTCTTGTTCTAATGGTTCTTCCGGGACGATGAATTCGTCGTCACCACAGCTGATCTCCTCTTCAGAGACAGGTTGATAATTGCTATCTTCGGCGTCCCTGTGGTCAGACAACATCCTCAGACTGTGTTTGGCGTCCTCTCGCACGTCCTGCTCCGATGCTGGGTCTGCGGGGTCCTCGGCTTGGTACATATTATCACCGTCGTCTGCGACAATGTTGCTATTTTCCCCTTTGCCGGATCGAGATCGGCGCTTCTGACGTCGATGTTTGGGAGGTTCATCGACAGGCATCTCGTTATCGCCGTCGGCCTCCTTCTCTTTAAGTGTGTCCACCATGTATATATCGTATGAGGATGTGGCTGTCCACTACCCTATGGGTGGTGGTTTTTGTGTCTGCTCCTCTCCAGCATCGTCGTCCATGCCGTCGATGTCTTCGGAGTCATAATCGAGCATATCGGTTAATTCTTCGACTGTGGCGATGAAGTGGGTGGTGTGTGGGAAGCGAAATTTTCCGTCATCAGCTTCCCATTCAAACCGGATATAATTCGGCTGTGAGTCCCCTGACAAGGAGAGGGATTTCAGTGAGTTTAACACATCGCCCAGAGGTGAGTGCTGGAAGATGTCCGCGAAGCTGAACTCCAAGATCAACGCCCAGTCAGGTTCGATGGACGCGAATGCACGTGGTCCAGAACCTATGGCTGGAGATGAACCCGAGGTTCCGATGACACAAGCCCTGCTTGATGTTGGATCCGTGTGAGGCTCAAACGCCGCTAAGTCTGTGGCTTCCGTGGCGGGGTTGAGCTTCCCATCCTGGGATGACACGTTCTGCTCCGGATCTAGGGCCAGAGCGGTTATGGGCACTATCTCCTGAGCACGGTCCGATGACAGATTTAGGTCATGTTCATCGTGGTGGCAGGGGACAGCCGTCATGGGCTCGAATCCGTCGAAGATCAAGTCTCCACGGATATTGGCCACGAAATTCAGGCTTCCAAATCTGACCTGATGGCCGGGGGCGTAGCTATCAATCTGCTCTAGATGGTCAAGCGAGTTGGCCTGTAGTGCGAAGCCACCGAATACGAAGATCTGTCCGGGGAGGAAGACCTCCCCCTAGACTGCGTTGTAGTAGATGATTGATGGAGCCATCAAGCCTTCTAGTGACGATGTAGAGGAACTTTCAATGAAAGCACCAATGTCGGTGTCGAAACCGGTGGATCTCGGGTAGGGCGTCCCGAAATGTGCGTCTAAGGCTAATGGTAATAGGAGGCGGGGGACACAATGTTCACCCAAGTTCGAGCCCTCTCTATGGAGGTAATACCCTACTTCTTTCTTGATTGATCTTGATGAATATGAGTATTACAAGAGTTGATCTACCACGAGATCGTAATGGCTAAAACCCTAGAAGTCTAGCCTATGATTATGATTGTTGTTGCCTCTACGGACTAAACCCTCCGGTTTATATAGACACCGGAGGGGGCTAGGGTTACACAAAGTCGGAGAAAGGAATCTACATATCGAATCACCAAGCTTGCCATCCACGCAAAGGAGAGTCCCATCCGGACACAGGAAGAAGTCTTCTGTCTTGTATTTTCATAGCCCAACAGTCCGGCCCATATTAATAATCCAGTTGTCCGAGGACCCCTTAATCCGGGACTCCCTTGCCCGTCTGGCGATGTGTCAAACAAGCAGGCGTGGAGCTGGCAAAACAAGCCCGACAAGGCTTACCGGGCAAGCAACGATGTGACGTTGAGCGGCACATTTAATGCGCTCTATCAGCTTGCAGAGCTAGGTATGATAGCACTGTTTGCTATCTTATCAGTGCATAATGACTGATTTGCCATTGTGGTGACCCCTTAACCTATAAAAGGAGGCCCATGGCAACCGTAGAAAAGGTTTGCATGGTTGGAAAGTTAGACACCCATGCGCGCGTAGCCACTGCCGCCCCTGCCGGGCAAGTGTACTACGTTCCACCACCATTCTTCCACCATCAATCCCCCAAAGCAGGAGTAGTGTTTTACACCTCACGGCGGCCCGAACCTAGGTAAAATTGCTTGTGTGATCCCTGCCGTGCTACCCCACGCTCCTCTGCTCTTTGCGCAACACGACATCCCTCCTGCCGAACAAGCAAGGGGCCCTTGGTCCCATAAGTGGCCATGGTTTCCCGCGACATCTTTGGCGTGCCAGGTAGGGGGATCGCTTGCGTGAACCTGAAAGCGTGTGCAGCGCGTCATCTTCATCTTCGATGACGCCGTCAGCCATGGCGCCCAAGAAGAAGTCTGGTGTTTCGGCTCAACCGTCCACCTCAAAGGCTCCGCCACCCATAGCTACCAATGCTACGAGAGGTGCGGAGGCACACAAGGATGTGGACGCCGCTGGGGATGTGGTCGGAGCAGGCGGCACCGTCACCATTTCCCCCGCGGCCAAAGCAGAAGCAGGAGGCACGGGGGGAGAACTAAATCAGCAACACCCCGATGGCCACGCTCCACGAGGTACGTGTGGAGGAGCTACTCCGTCCACACCTCCTCCTCTCGCCGACGGGGCACAACCGCAGTGATGGCGCTTGGTCTGGGGCGAACCGCCGCCCTCCGGCCGCCCTGTCATGGGAGCGACTGCCATGCGTGCACCTTCCCCTGGGCGAGTCGACCAAGCCACTGCGCCCAACGGAGCCACTGGCCCTCAAGTGCCTTCGCCACGCCACCATGCCATCCAGGTGGCCGCTCGGCAACAGCGGGGGCGCAGTGTTGTCGCTGCTGGCACCGTCAGGAGCCGAGCGATGATAACCCACAAGTATAGGGGATTGTTTGTAGCCTTCTTCGATAAATAAGAGTATCGAACCCAGCGAGGAGCTAAAGGCATAACAAATGTTCCCTCAAGTTCTATCGACCACTGATACAACTCTACGCACACTTGGCGTTTGCTTTACCTAAAACAAGTATGAAACTATTTTGCAAGAATAAAATTACGAGTACTTTGCGAGAATAAAACTACGAATAAATTGCAAGGTAATAAAAGTGGATAGCTTTTGTCAACAAGAAAGTCATTTATCCCTAGGCAATTGACAAGTACCGGTAATCATTCTTGTAATTTTATATGAGGGAGAGGCATGAGCTAACATACTTTATCTACTTGGATCATATGCACTTATGACTGGAACTCTACCAAGCATCCGTAACTACTAAAGATCATTAAGGTCATGAAACCCAAACATGGCATTAAGTATCAAGTCCTCTTTACTCCCATACGCCATGACCCACTTATCCGCGTTTAGGCCGCTGTCATCCCCCGCAGCACTAACAATAAGCGAACCATGAACATATTGCAACGCCCTACAGCGGAGGCCCCTCACGTTTGCGCGAGATGGAGGGCACTGTAGGACAACACCATAAAATAAAATATACAATCATACCAACCAAGATCATGATTAACCCATAGGACAAAACGGATCTACTCTAACATCATAGGATAACCATAGATCATTGGGAAATAATATATGGAGTTGAGCACCATGTTGAAGTAGAGATTACAACGGGGAGAAGGGGTGTTACACCGCTGCATAGAGGGGGAGAAAGTTGGTGTTGACGGTAGCAAGATTGTTGATGTAGATCACTGTCACGATCCTTGCCCCGGCGGCACTTCGGCGCCACCGGGAGAGAGGGGGAGAGAGCCCCCCTCCTCCTTCTTCTTCCTTGGCCTCCCCCTAGATGGGAGGAGAGTTCCCCCTCTGGCCCATGGCCTCCATGGCGGCGGAGGGGCAGGAGCCCCTTGATACATCTCCAACGTATCTATAATTTATGAAGCATTCATGCTATTATATTATCTGTTTTGGATGTTTATGGGCTTTATTGTATACTTTTATATTATTTTTGGGACTAACCTATTAACCGGAGGCCCAACCCAAATTGTTGTTTTCTTGCCTATTTCAGTGTTTCGAAGAAAAGGAATATCAAACGGAGTCCAAACAGGATGAAACCTTCGGGAGAATTATTTTTGGAACGGAAGCAATCCGGGAGACTTGGAGTGGAAGTCAGCAAAGCTTCAAGGTGGCCATGAGGCTGGGAGGCTTCCCTACCCCCTGGGCACGCCCCCACCCTTGTGGGCCCCTCGTGGCTCCCCTGACTGACTTCTTTCTCCTATATATGTCCATATACCCTAAAAACATCGAGGATCACAATAGATCGGGAGTTCCGCCGCCGCAAGCCTTTGTAGCCACCAAAAACCTCTCGGGAGCCCATTCCGGCACCCTGCCGGAGGGGGGATCCCTCACCGGTGGCCATCTTCATCATCCCGGCGCTCTCCATGACGAGGAGGGAGTAGTTCACCCTCGGGGCTGAGGGTATGTACCAGTAGCTATGTGTTTGATCTCTCTCTCTCTCTCGTGTTCTTGAGATGGTACGATCTTGATGTACTGTGAGCTTTGCTATTATAGTTGCATCTGATGATGTTTCTCCCCCTCTACTCTCTTGTGATGAATTGAGTTTTCCCTTTGAAGTTGTCTTATCGGATTGAGTCTTTAAGGATTTGAGAACACTTGATGTATGTCTTGTCGTGCTTATCTATGGTGACAATGGGATATTCACATGATCTACTTGATGTATGTTTTGGTGACCAACTTGCGGGTTCAATGAACTTGTGCATAGGGGTTGGCACACATTTTCGTCTTGACTCTCCGGTAGAAACTTTGGGGCACTCTTTCAAGTACTTTGTGTTGGTTGAATAGATGAATCTGAGATTATGTGATGCATATCGTATAATCATGCCCATAGATACTTGAGGTGACAATGGAGTAACTAGGTGACATTAGGGTTTTGGTTGATTTGTGTCTTAGGGTGTTATTCTAGTACGAACTCTATGATATATCGAATGGAAAGAATAGCTTCTTGTTATTTTACTATAGACTCTTGAATAGATCGATCAGAAAGGATAACTTTGAGGTGGTTTCGTACCCTACAATAATCTCTTCGTTTGTGCTCCGCTATTAGTGACTTTGGAGTGACTCTTTGTTGCATGTTGAGGGATACTTATATGATCCAGTTATGTTATTATTGTTGAGAGAACTTGCACTAGTGAAAGTATGAACCTTATGCCCTGTTTCCTAGCATTGCAATACTGCTTACGCTCACTTTTATCATTAGTTACCTTGCTGTTTTTATATATTCAGATTACAAAAACCTATATCTACCATCCATATTGCACTTGTATCATCATCTCTTCGCCGAACCTGTGCGCCTATACAATTTACCATTGTATTGGGTGTGTTGGGGACACAAGAGACTCTTTGTTATTTGGTTGCAGGGTTGTCTGAGAGAGACCATATTCATCCTACGCCTCCCACGGATTGATAAACCTTAGGTCATCCACTTGAGGGAAATTTGCTATGTCCTACAAACCTCTGCACTTGGAGGCCCAACAACGTCTACAAGAAGAAGGTTGTGTAGTAGACATCAAGCTCTTTTCTGGCATCATTGATGGGGAGGTGAGTGCTTGAAGGTATATCTTTAGATCTTGCAATCGAATCTCTTTACCGTACTTGTGAACTTTGCAATGAACATGGTCATTTAAATCTCCGATGCAAATTGTTTCATGATCAAATCATGTCCAAAAATTGTGATGACTTGATTTCCCTTCCACATCATAATGAACTTAGTTTGCTTTTGGGTTATTAAGAATTGAAACATTTAAGTAAGCATATTCCAGAATATAACCTTAAGAAATTCCTTGATATTGATCTAGAGGAAATTTATATGTATTGTGCGGTGAATTGCATTGAAAATCCTTATATTGCCAATTACATAAAGAAAAGAAAGCAAATAGAAAATGAAGAGAATACTAATGAAAGGGAAGAGACTTCCCAATATCGTCCTATTATTTCTTATGATGAATCAGGTAACGAGGAGGAGCTTTCTATTGAACCAATCTCATTAATAAGGAGCTCAAAAAAGAGGGTTAAACCCACACACGATGTGAAGAAGAAAAAGAAAAGACGGAGAAGCAAAGGTAGAAAGGTATCCCTCCCAAATGATGTTGCTCCTATTACTCATTGTGATGATGATAATTGCTATACTATTGGTGCTATCCATACTATTAATGATGAGAGTGATTATGCTTATGATATGAAAAGGACCAAGCTTCGGGATGCTATGTTTGATGAGAATGACATGTTTGAGAATATATTTGCTGCAATTAATGTTTGTCCTAGGCTTGGGTATGCTATGTTTAATGAAGATGATATTTTTAGCTTCCCAAGTTTTGATGAGCAAATTTATTATGATGATAGCATGCCTCCTATTTATGATGGTTATATTGATGAAAGTGGGTTTGGAAGAGTGTAAACTTTAGGAAGTAATGATCCCACTATTTTTGGAGTGTGTTGAATCTTATAATATCTATGAAAGTGGATTTGGAGAGGTCCTGACTTTATTTAGTGATGAATCCACTATTTTGGAAGAGGTTTCAATTGATTATGATGAGAACAAAGTTGCTATTTATGATGATTATGAAGGAAATATGCCCTAGAGGCAATAATAAAGTTATTATTTATTTCCTCATATCATGATAAATGTTTATTATTCATGCTAGAATTGTATTAACCGGAAACATGATACATGTGTGAATACATAGACAAAACTATAGTCACTAGTATGCCTCTACTTGACTAGCTCATTAATCAAAGATGGTTATGTTTCCTAACCATAGACATGTGTTGTCATTTGATTAGTGGGATCACATCATTAGAAGAATGATGTGATTGACATGACCCATCCCGTTAGCCTAGCACTTGATCATTTAGTATTCTGCTATTGCTTTCTTCATGACTTATACATGTTCTTGTAACTATGAGAATTATGCAACTCCCGTTTACCGGAGGAACACTATGGGTACTACCAAATGTCACAATGTAACTGGGTGATTATAAAGGAGTACTACATGTGTCTCCAAAGGTACATGTTGAGTTGGCGTATTTCGAGATTACGTTTTGTCACTCCGATTGTCGGAGAGGTATCTCTGGGCCCTCTCGGTAATGCACATCACTATAAGCCTTGCAAGCAATGTAGCTAATGAGTTAGTTACGGAATGATGTATTACGTAACGAGTAAAGAGACTTGCCGGTAACGAGATTGAACTAGGTATTGGATACCGACGATCAAATCTCGGGCAAGTAACATACCGATGACAAAGGGAACAACGTATGTTGTTATGCGGTTTGACCGATAAAGATCTTCATAGAATATGTAGGAACCAATATGGGCATCCAGGTCCCGCTATTGGTTATTGACCGAGAATGGTTCTAGGTCATGTCTACATAGTTCTCGAACCCGTAGGGTCCGCACGCTTAACGTTTCGATGACAGTTTTATTATGAGTTTATAAGTTTTGATGTACCGAAGTTTGTTCGGAGTCCCGGATATGATCACGGACATGACGAGGAGTCTCGAAATGGTCGAGACATAAAGATTGATATATTGGAAGCCTATGTTTGGACATCGGAATGGTTCCGGGTGAAATCGGCATTTTACCAGAGTACTGGGAGGTTACCGGAACCCCCCGGGGGGTTATTGGGCCTACACGGGCCTCGAGGGAGAAGAGGGAAGGAGGCAGGAGGGGGCCGCGCGCCCCTCCCCTTCCTAGTCCGAATAGGACAAGGGAAGGGGGGCGGCGCCCCCCCTTTCCTTCTCCTCTTCCTCCTCTTTCCCCCTTCTCCTACTCCTACTTGGAAAGAGGGAGTCCTACTCCCGGTGGGAGTAGGACTCCCCCCTTGGCGCGCCCTCCTTGGACGGCGGCCTCCTCCCCCTAGCTCCTTTATATACGGGGGCGGGGGGCACCCCATAGACACACAAGTTGATCTACGGATCGTTCCTTAGTCGTGTGCGGTGCCCCCTCCACCATATTCCACCTCGGTCATATCGTCGCAGAGTTTAGGCGAAGCCCTGCGCCGGTAGAACATCATCATCGTCACCACGCCGTCATGCTGACGGAACTCATCTCCGGAGCTCGGCTGGATCGGAGGCCGGAGATCGTCATCGAGCTGAACGTGTGCTGAACTCGGAGGCCCCGTACGTTCGGTGCTTGGATCGGTCGAATCGTGAAGACGTACGACTACATCAACCGCGTTGTGCTAACGCTTCCGCTTACGGTCTACGAGGGTACGTGGACGAATACTCTCCCCTCTTGTTGCTATATCATCACCATGATCTTGCGTGTGCGTAGGAAAATTTTGAAATTACTACGTTCCCAACAGTGGCATCCGAGCCTAGGTTTTATGCGTTGATGTTATATGCACGAGTAGAACACAAGTGAGTTGTGGGCGATACAAGTCATACTGCTTACCAGCATGTCATACTTTGGTTCGGCGGTATTGTGAGATGAAGCGGCCCGGACCGACATTACGCGTACGCTTACGCGAGATTGGTTTCACCGTTACGAGCACTCGTGCTTAAAGGTGGCTGGCGGGTGTCTATCTCTCTCACTTTAGCTGAATCGAGTGTGGCTACGCCCGGTCCTTGCGAAGGTTAAAACATCACCAACTTGACGAACTATCGTTGTGGTTTTTGATGCATAGGTAAGAACGGTTCTTGCTAAGCCCGTAGAAGCCACGTAAAATTTGCAACAACAAAGTAGAGGACGTCTAACTTGTTTTTGCAGGGCATGTTGTGATGTGATATGGTCAAGACGTGATGCTATATTTTATTGTATGAGATGATCATGTTTTGTAACCGAAGTTATCGGCAACTGGCAGGAGCCATATGGTTGTCGCTTTATTGTATGAAATGCAAAACACCCTGTAATTGCTTTAGTTTATCACTAAGCGGTAGCGATAGTCGTAGAAGCAATAGATGGCGTAACGACAATGATGCTATGATGGAGATCAAGGTGTCGCGCCGGTGACGATGGTGATCATGACGGTGCTTTGAAGATGGAGATCACAAGCACAAGATGATGATGGCCATATCATATCACTTATATTGATTGCATGTGATGTTTATCCTTTATGCATCTTATCTTGCTTTGATTAACGGTAGCTTTTTAAGACGATCTCTCACTAATTATCAAGAAGTGTTCTCCCTGAGTATGCACCGTTGCGAAAGTTCTTCGTGCTGAGACACCACGTGATGATCGGGTGTGATAGGCTCTACGTTCAAATACAACGGGTGCAAAACAGTTGCACACGCGGAATACCCAGGTTATACTTGATGAGCCTAGCATATACAGATATGGCCTCGGAACACGGAGACCGAAAGGTCGAGCATGAATCATATAGTAGATATGATCAACATAGCGATGTTCACCATTGAAACTACTCCATCTCACATGATGATCGGACATGGTTTAGTTCATTTGGATCACGTGATCACTTAGATGACTAGAGAGATGTCTGTCTAAGTGGGAGTTCTTAAGTAATATGATTAATTGAACTTAAATTTATCATGAACTTAGTACCTGATAGTATTTTTCTTGTCTATGTTTGTTTGTAGATAGATGGCTCATGCTGTTGTTCCGTTGAATTTTAATGCGTTCCTTGAGAAAGCAAAGTTGAAAGATGATGGTAGCAATTACATGGACTAGGTCCGTAACCTGAGGATTATCCTCATTGCTGCATAGAAAAGTTACGTCCTGGAAGCACCGCTGGGTGCCAGGCCTGCTGCTGATGCAACTGACGATGTTAAGAACGTCTGGTAGAGCAAAGCTGATGACTACTCGATAGTTCAGTGTGCCATGCTTTACGGCTTAGAACCGGGTCTTCAACGACGTTTTGAACGTCATGGAGCATATGAGATGTTCCAGGAGTTGAAGTTAATATTTCAAGCAAATGCCCGGACTGAGAGATATGAAGTCTCCAATAAGTTCTATAGCTGCAAGATGGAGGAGAATAGTTCTGTCAGTGAACACATACTCAAAATGTCTGGGTATAATAATCACTTGATTCAACTGGGAGTTAATCTTCCTGATGATAGTGTCATTGACAGAATTCTCCAATCACTGCCACCAGGCTACAAGAGCTTCGTGATGAACTATAATATGCAAGGGATGAACAAGACTATTCCCGAGCTCTTCGCAATGCTGAAAGCTGCGGAGGTACAAATCAAGAAGGAGCATCAAGTGTTGATGGTTAACAAAACCACCAGTTTCAAGAAGAAGGGCAAAGGGAAGAAGAAGGGAAACTTCAAAAGGAACGGCAAGCAAGTTGCTGCTCAAGAGAAGAAACCCAAGTCTGGACCTAAGCCTGAAACTGAGTGCTTCTACTGCAAGCAGACTGGACACTGGAAGCGGAACTGCCCCAAATATTTGGCGGATAAGAAGGATGGCAAAGTGAACAAAGGTATATGTGATATACATGTTATTGATGTGTACCTTACTAATGCTCGCAGTAGCACCTGGGTATTTGATACTGGTTCTGTTGCTAATATTTGCAACTCGAAACATGGACTACGGATTAAGCGAAGATTAGCTAAGGACGAGGTGACGATGCACATGGGAAATGGTTCCAAAGTCGATCGCGGTCGGCACGCTACCTCTACATCTACCATCCTGATTAGTATTAGACCTAAATAATTGTTATTTGGTGCCAGCGTTGAGCATGAACATTATATCTGGATCTTGTTTGATGCGAGACGGTTATTCATTTAAATCAGAGAATAATGGTTGTTCTATTTATATGAGTAATATCTTTTATGGTCATGCACCCTTGAAGAATGGTCTGTTTTTATTGAATCTCGATAGTAGTGATACACATATTCATAGTGTTGAAACCAAAAGATGCAGAGTTGATAACGATAGTGCAACTTATTTGTCGCACTGCCGTTTAGGTCATATCGGTATAAAGCGCATGAAGAAACTCCATACTGATGGACTTTTGGAATCACTTGATTATGAATCACTTGGTACTTGCGAACCGTGCCTTATGGGCAAGATGACTAAAACGCCGTTCTCTGGTACTATGGAGAGAGCAACAAATTTGTTGGAAATCATACATACAGATGTATGTGGTCCAATGAATATTGAGGCTCGTGGCGGATATCGTTATTTTCTCACCTTCACAGATGATTTGAGCAGATATGGGTATATCTACTTAATGAAACACAAGTCTGAAACATTTGAAAAGTTCAAAGAATTTCAGAGTGAAGTGGAAAATCATCGTAACAAGAAAAAAAAGTTTCTACGATCTGATCGTGGAGGAGAATATTTGAGTTATGAGTTTGGTCTACACTTGAAACAATGCGGGATAGTCTCGCAACTCACGCCACCTGGAACACCACAACGAAATGGTGTGTCCGAACGTCGTAATCATACTTTACTTGATATGGTACGATCTATGATGTCTCTTACCGATTTACCGCTATCGTTTTGGGGTTATGCTTTAGAGACGGTCGCATTCATGTTAAACAGGGCACCATCAAAATCCGTTGAAACGACGCCTTATGAACTGTGGTTTGGCAAGAAACCAAAGTTGTCGTTTCTTAAAGTTTGGGGCTGCGATGCTTATGTGAAGAAACTTCAACCAGATAAGCTCGAACCCAAATCGGAGAAATGTGTCTTCATAGGATACCCAAAGGAGACTATTGGGTACACCTTCTATCACAGATCTGAGGGCAAAATTTTCGTTGCTAAATTCGGGTCCTTTCTAGAGAAGGAGTTTCTCTCGAAAGAAGTGAGTGGGAGGAAAGTAGAACTTGATGAGATAACTGTATCTACTCCCTTATTGGAAAGTAGTTCATCACAAGAACCGGTTCCTGTGACAACTACACCAATCAGTGAGGAAGCTAATGATATTGATCATGAAACTTCAGATCAAGTTTCTACTGAACCTCGTAGGTCTACCAGAGTAAGATCCGCACCAGAGTGGTACGGTAATCCTCTTCTAGAAGTCATGTTACTTGACCATGATGAACCTACGAACTATGAGGAAGCGATGATGAGCCCAGATTCCGCAAAATGGCTAGAGGCCATGAAATCTGAGATGGGATCCATGTATGAAAACAAAATATGGACTTTGGTTAACTTGACCGATGATCGGCAAGCCATTGAGAATAAATGGATCTTTAAGAAGAAGACTGACGCTAATGGTAATGTAACTGTCTATAAAGCTCGACTTGTTGCGAAAGGTTTTCGACAAGTTCAAGGAGTTGACTACGATGAGACTTTCTCACCCGTAGCGATGCTTAAGTCTGTCCGAATCATGTTAGCTATTGCTGCATTTCATGATTATGAAATTTGGCAAATGGATGTCAAAACTGCATTCTTGGATGGATTTCTAGAAGAAGAGTTGTATATGATGCAACCAGAAGGTTTTGTTGATCCAAAAGGTGCTAACAAAATATGCAAGCTCCAGCGATCCATTTATGGACTGGTGCAAGCATCTCGGAGTTGGAATAAACGTTTTGATAGTGTGATCAAAGCATATGGTTTTATACAGACTTTTGGAGAAGCCTGTATTTACAAAAAGGTGAGTGGGAGCTTTGTAGCATTTCTAGTTTTATATGTAGATGACATATTATTAATTGGAAATGATATAGAATTTCTGGATAGCATAAAGGGATACTTGAATAAAAGTTTTTCAATGAAAGACCTCGGTGAAGCTGCTTACATATTGGGAATCAAGATCTATAGAGATAGATCAAGACGCTTAATAGGACTTTCACAAAGCACATACCTTGACAATTTTTTTGAAAAAGTTCAAAATGGATCAGGCAAAGAAAGGATTCTTGCCTGTGCTACAAGGTGTGAAGTTGAGTCAAACTCAATGCCCGACCACAGCAAAAGATAGAGAGAAAATGAAAGATGTTCCCTATGCTTCAACGATAGGCTCTATCATGTATGCAATGCTGTGTACCAGACCTGACGTATGCTTAGCAATAAGCTTGGCAGGAAGGTACCAAAGTAATCCAGGAGTGGATCACTGGACAGCGGTCAAGAACATCCTGAAATACCTGAAAAGGACTAAGGATTTGTTTCTCGTTTATGGAGGTGACAAAGAGCTAGTCGTAAATGGTTACGTCGATGCAAGCTTTGAGACTGATCCGGACGATTCTAAATCGCAAACCAGATACGTGTTTATATTAAATGGTGGAGCTGTAAGTTGGTGCAGTTCTAAACAAAGCATCATGGCGGGATCTACATGTGAAGCGGAGTACATAGCTGCTTCTGAAGCAGCAAATGAAGGAGTCTGGATGAAGGAGTTCATTTCCGATCTAGGTGTCATACCAAGTGCATCGGGACCAATGAAAATCTTCTGTGACAATACTGGAGCAATTGCCTTGGCAAAGGAATCCAGATTTCACAAGAGGACCAAACACATCAAGAGACGCTTCAATTCCATTCGGGACCAAGTCCAAGTGGGAGACATAGAGATTTGCAAGATACATACGGATCTGAATGTTGCAGACCCGTTGACTAAGCCTCTCTCACGAGCAAAACATGATCAACACCAAGACTCCATGGGTGTTAGAATCATTACTATGTAATCTAGATTATTGACTCTAGTGCAAGTGGGAGACTGAAGGAAATATGCCCTAGAGGCAATAATAAAGTTATTATTTATTTCCTCATATCATGATAAATATTTATTATTCATGCTAGAATTGTATTAACCGGAAACATGATACATGTGTGAATACATAGACAAAACTATAGTCACTAGTATGCCTCTACTTGACTAGCTCATTAATCAAAGATGGTTATGTTTCCTAACCATAGACATGTGTTGTCATTTGATTAGTGGGATCACATCATTAGAAGAATGATGTGATTGACATGACCCATCCCGTTAGCCTAGCACTTGATCGTTTAGTATTCTGCTATTGCTTTCTTCATGACTTATACATGTTCCTGTGACTATGAGAATTATGCAACTCCCGTTTACCGGAGGAACACTTTGGGTACTACCAAACGTCACAACGTAACTGGGTGATTATAAAGGAGTACTACAGGTGTCTCCAAAGGTACATGTTGAGTTGGCGTATTTCGAGATTAGGTTTTGTCACTCCGATTGTCGGAGAGGTATCTCTGGGCCCTCTCGGCAATGCACATCACTATAAGCCTTGCAAGCAATGTAGCTAATGAGTTAGTTACGGAATGATGTATTACGTAACGAGTAAAGAGACTTGCCGGTAACGAGATTGAACTAGGTATTGGATACCGACGATCAAATCTCGGGCAAGTAACATACCGATGACAAAGGGAACAACTTATGTTGTTATGCGGTTTGACCGATAAAGATCTTCGTAGAATATGTAGGAACCAATATGGGCATCCAGGTCCCGCTATTGGTTATTGACCGAGAATGGTTCTAGGTCATGTCTACATAGTTCTCGAACCCGTAGGGTCCGCACGCTTAACGTTTCGATGACAGTTTTATTATGAGTTTATAAGTTTTGATGTACTGAAGTTTGTTCGGAGTCCCGGATGTGATCACGGACATGACGAGGAGTCTCGAAATGGTCGAGACATAAAGATTGATATATTGGAAGCCTATGTTTGGACATCGGAATGGTTCCGGGTGAAATCGGCATTTTACCGGAGTACCGGGAGGTTACCGGAACCCCCCGGGGGGTTATTGGGCCTACATGGGCCTCGAGGGAGAAGAGAGAAGGAGGCAGGAGGGGGCCGCGCGCCCCTCCCCTTCCTAGTCCGAATAGGACAAGGGAAGGGGGGCGGCGCCCCCCCTTTCCTTCTCCTCTTCCTCCTCTTTCCCCCCTTCTCCTACTCCTACTTGGAAAGAGGGAGTCCTACTCCCGGTGGGAGTAGGACTCCCCCCTTGGCGCGCCCTCCTTGGCCGGCGGCCTCCTCCCCCCTGGCTCCTTTATATACGGGGGCGGGGGGGCACCCCATAGACACACAAGTTGATCTACGGATCGTTCCTTAGTCGTGTGCGGTGCCCCCCTCCACCATATTCCACCTCGGTCATATCGTCGCAGAGTTTAGGTGAAGCCCTGCGCCGGTAGAACATCATCATCGTCACCATGCCGTCGTGCTGACAGAACTCATCTTCGGAGCTCGGCTGGATCGGAGGCCGGAGATCGTCATCGAGCTGAACGTGTGCTGAACTCGGAGGCCCCGTACGTTCGGTGCTTGGATCGGTCGGATCGTGAAGACGTATGACTACATCAACCGCGTTGTGCTAACGCTTCCGCTTACGGTCTACGAGGGTACGTGGACGAATACTCTCCCCTCTCGTTTCTATATCATCACCATGATCTTGCGTGTGCGTAGGAAAATTTTGAAATTACTACGTTCCCAACAGATTATTGTGATGAAACTTATGCTATAAAGAGTAGTGATGATTATATTTATAACACTTGTCATGATTATGATTACCCTTTTTCTAATCATTACTATTTTAATGTGGAAACAATTTATAGTATTCGAGTCTCTTATAATACTCCCACTATTCCGAATTAGAAGAATTTTGCTTATGTGGAGAGTAGTAAATTTTCTATGCAAGTAGATCATGAAAAGAATGCTTTAGGTGCTGGTTATATTGTTGAATTCATTCAAGATGCTATTGAAACTTATGATGAGGGAGGAACATATGCTTGTAGGAATTGCAATAATATGAAGTTTCCTCTCTATGTGCTTAAAATCTTGAAGTTATGCTTGTTTTGCCTTCCTATGCTAGTTGATTATTGTTCCCATAAGTTGTTTACTCACAAAATCCCTATGCATAGGAAGTGGGTTAGACTTAAATGTGCTAGTCATATGCTTTGGGCCCTAGTGGCGCGCCCTGGTGGGTTGTGGAGGCCTCGGGCCTCCGTTTACGTTGATTCCACTTCCTAAAATTCACAAATATTCCAAAATAATTCTCCATAGATTTTTATTGCATTTGGACTTTGTTTGATATGGATTTTCTGCGAAACAAAAACATGCAACAAACAGGAACTGGCACTGGGCACTGGATAAGTAAGTTAGTCCAAATAAATCATATAAAAAGTTGCCAAAAGTATGTAAAAGTTGAATAATATTGGCATGAAACAATCAAAAATTATAGATATGACGGGAACGTATCAGCATCCCAAAGCTTAATTCCTGCTCGTCCTCGAGTAGGTAAATGATAAAAAATATAATTTTTGATGTGGAATGGTACATAGCATAAACTTGATCATATATCTAGTCATGGCATGAATATTAAGACATAACCGATTCAAAGCAATAGTCTATTGACATAAAGACATCAATACTCAGGCATCCCAACAAACAATCGTGCCTTTCAAAATATCAACGATAAATAAAGTTATCCCTACAAAATCATATTTTTTTTCATGCTCTGTCTTCTTAACACAAAGTATTTATCATGCACAACCCCTATGACAAGCCGAGCAATTGGTTCATACTTAACGCACTTCAGCTTTTTCAACCCTCACGCAATACATGAGCGCAAGCCATGGATATAGCACTACGGGTGGAATAGAGTATGATGATAGGGGTAAATATAAAGAAGACAAAAAAGTAAGAAAGTCTCACATCGACGCGGCTAACCAACAGGCTATGGAGATGCCCATCAATTGCTATCAACATGAGGAGTAGGGATTTCCATGCAACGAATGCACTGAGAGCTATAAGTGTATGAAAGCTCAATATGAAAACTAAGTGGGTGTGCATCTAATCCTATAATGAAATATTCCCACTAGTATATGAAAGTGACAACATATGAGACTCTCCATATGAAAAACATGATGCTACTTTGAAGCACAAGTGTGGTAAAGGATACTAACAATGCCCCTTCTCTCTTTGTTTATTTTTTCCTTTTCTTTTTTTCTTTCTTTTTTTCTTCTTTTTTTCTTCTTTTTTTCTTTTTCCTTTTCGTTTCTCTCATTGTCCGGAGTCTCATCCCGACTTGTGGGGGAATCATAGTCTCCATCATCCTTTCCTCACTGGGGCACTGCTCTAAAAATGATGATCATCACACTTCTATTTACTTATAACTCAAAAGGAATAAAAATTACAACTCGGTACCTATAACAAAATATGACTCTATATGAATGCCTCTGGCAGTGTACCAGGAGGTGCAATGATCTAGCGTAACATGTATGAAAAATGATGAATGGTGACTGAGCCACAACTACTATGTCAGCTATATGATCATGCAAAGCAATATAACAATGGCTGCTCAAGTCATCAAAAGGGAAGCGGTGGAAGTTGCATGGCAATATATCTCGAAATGGCCATGGAAAAGCCATAATTGGTAGGTATGGTGGCTGTTTTGAGGAAGATATAACAGGGCTTATGTGTGATATAGCGTATCATATCACGGGGTTTGGATGCACCTATGAAGTTTGCACCATGTCGCGAGGTGAGAAAGGGCAATGCACGGTACTGTAGAGGCTAGCAAATTGCGGACAGGTAAGAGTGTGTTTAATCCATGGACTCAAATTAGTCATAAAGAACTCATATACTTATTGCAAAAGTTTATTAGCCCTTGAAGCAAAGTACTACTACGCATGTGATAATCCACAAGTGTAGGGGATAATTGTAGCCTCTTTCGATAAGTAAGAGTGTCGAACCCAACGAGGAGCTAAAGGTAGAACAAATATTCTCTCAAGTCCTATCTGCCACTGATACGACTCTACACATGCTTAGTGTTCGCTTTACCTAGAACAAGTATGAAACTAGAAGGACTTTGTAGGTATTGTTGGATTGGTTTGCAAGATAATAAAGAGCACGTAAATAAAAAGTAGGGGCTGTTTATATAAAGAAGCAATAAAGTAAATATAGCGAGTGTGGAAAAGTGGTGGTAGGAGTTGTGGAATTGCCCCTAAGCAATTGACTACTTTACTAGACCGATAGCAAGTTTTATGTGGGAGAGGCATAAGCTAACATACTTTCTCTTCTTGGATCATATGCACTTATGATTGGAACTCTAGCAAGCATCCACTAAAGATCATTAAGGTAAAACCCAACCATAGCATTAAAGCATCAAGTCCCCTTTATCCCATACGCCACAACCCCCTTACTCAGGTTTATGCTTCTGTCACTCAAGCAACCCACTATAAGCGAATCATGAACGTATTGCAACACCCTACAACGGGAATCCCTCATGCTTGCATGACATGGAGGGCACAATAGGACATAAACATAACCACAAGCAAATTGAACCAATCATAGCAATTCATCTATCACCGGTAGGACAACGAAAATCTACTCAGACATCATAGGATGGCAACACATCATTGGATAATGATATGAAGCATAAAGCACCATGTTCAAGTAGAGGGTACAGCGGGTTGCGGGAGAGTGGACCGCCGAATATAGATGGGGGGAAGGTGATGGAGATGTTGGTGAAGATGATGGCGGTGTTGGTGTAGATCGTGGTGATGATGATGGCCCCCGGTGGTGTTCTGGCGCCACTGGAAGCAAGGGGGAGAGAGCCCCCCTTCTTATTCTTCTTCCTTGACCTTCTCCCTAGATGGGAGAAGGGTTTCCCCTCTGGTCCTTGGCTCCCATGGCATGGGAGGGGCGAGAGCCCCTCCGAGATTGGATCTATCTCTCTGTCTCTCTCTGTTTCTGCGCTCTGGGATTCTGCCCTGGCACCGTTTCTTTTATATCCGGAGATCCGTAACTCCGATTGGATTCAAACCTTCGCCCAGATATTTTTCCAAAAATTAGCTTTGTTGCGGCCAAAGAAGAGCATCAACCGCCTTACGAGGGGCCCACGAGGGTCAGGGGCGCGCCCAGTATGGGTAGGCGCGCCCCCTGCCTCAAGGCCACCTCGGGCACCGTCTCGCGTTGATTTTACTTCCCAAAAATCATAAATATTCTGAAAATAAGCTCCGTCCATTTTTATCTCGCTTGGACTCCGTTTGATATTGGGTTTCTGCGAAACATAAAACATGCAACAAACAGGAACTGGCACTGGGCACTGGATCAATATGTTAGTACCCAAAATAATATAAAAAGTTGCCAAAAGTATATGAAAGTTGAGTAATATTGGCATGGAACAATAAAAAATTATAGAGACGACGGAGACGTATCAGCATCCCCAAGCTTAATTCCTGCTCGTCCTCGAGTAGGTAAATGATAAAAAAGATAATTTTTGATGTGGAATGCTACCTAACATAATCTTGATCATGTAATCTAATCATGGCATGAATATTAAGACACGAGTGATTCAAAGCAATAGTCTATCATTTGACATAAGAACAATAATACTTCAAGCGTACTAATAAAGCAATCATGTCTTTTCAAAACAACATGGCCAAAGAAAGTTATACCTAAAAAATCATATAGTTTGGTTGTTGCTCTATCTTCATCACACAAAGTATTTAATCATGCACAACCCCGATGACAAGCCAAGAAATTGTTTCATACTTTAGTAATCTCAAACCTTTTCAACTTTCACGCAATACCTGAGCGTGAGCCATGGACATAGCACTATATGTGGAATAGAATGGTGGTTGTGGAGAAGACAAAAAATGAGAAGAAAATCTCACATCAACTAGGCGTATCAACGGGCTATGGAGATGCCCATCAATAGATATCAATGTGAGTGAGTAGGGATTGCCATGCAACGGATGCACTAGAGCTATAAGTGTATGAAAGCTCAAACTCTGAACTAAGTGGGTGGGCATCCAACTTGCTTTCTCATGAAGACCTCGTGCATTTGAGGAAGCCCATCATCGGAATATACAAGCCAAGTTCTATAATGGAAATTCCCACTAGTATATGAAATTGATAACTCGAGAGACTCTCTATATGAAGAACATGGTGCTATTTTGAAGCACAAGTGTGGTAAAAGGATAGTAACATTGCCCCTTCTCTCTTTTTCTCTCATTTTTTTATTTTCTTTTATTTTCTTTTTTGGTGGGCTTCTTTGGCCTATTTTTTATTTGGGCTTCTTTGGCCTCTTTTATTTTTCATAAAGTCCGGAGTCTTATCCCGACTTGTGGGGCAATCATAGTCTCCATCATCCTTTCCTCACTAGGGCAATGCTCTAATAATTATGATCATCACACTTTTATTTACTTACAACTCAATATTACAACTCGATATCTAGAACAAAGATATGACTCTATATAAATGCCTCCGGCGGTGTATAGGGATGTGCAATGATCTAGCATAGCAATGACATCAAAAAACGGACAAGCCATGAAAACATCATGCTAGCTGTCTTACGATCGTGCAAAGCATTATCACAATGAATGCTCAAGTCATGTATATGATGATGATGATGAAAGTTGCATGGCAATATATCTCGGAATGGCTATGGAAATGCCATGATAGGTAGGTATGGTGGCTGTTTTGAGGAAGGTATATGGTGGGTGTATGGTACCGGCGAAAGTTGCGCGACACAAGAGAGGCTAGCAATGGTGGAAGGGTGAGAGTGCGTATAATCCATGGACTCAACATTAGTCATAAAGAACTCATATACTTATTGCAAAAATCTACAAGCCATTGAAAACAAAGTACTATGTGCATGCTCCTAGGGGGATAGATTGGTAGGAAAAGACCATCGCTCGACCTCGACCGCCACTCATAAGGAAGACAATCAATAAATAAAATTGTGCTCCAACTTCATCACAAAGCGGTTCACCATACGTGCATGCTACAGGAATCACAAACCTCAACACAAGTATTTCTACTAATCCACAGTCTCCCACTAGCATTACTCTAATATCACCACCTTTATATCGCAAAACTATTGCAAGGAATCAAACAAATAATATTCAACGATCTATAAGTTTATGTAGGATTTTATGACTAACCATGTGAATGACCAATTCCTGTCATCTCTCTAAATAGATATAAGTGAAGCAAGATGAGTTTAATTCTTTCTATAAAATATATGCCCACGCTCTAACAAATATAAGTGAAGCAAAAGAGCATTCTACAAATGGTGGTTTTCTAAGTGAAGAGAAATAGGCAATCCAAACTTCAAAAGATATAAGTGAAGCACATCAAGCATTCTATAAAGCCATACTCAAAAGATTTAAGTGAAGTGCAATGAACATTATATAAATCAACCAAGGACTATCTCATACCATCATGGTGCATAAAACAAAAGTGAAAACTAAATGCAAAAGACGCTCCAAGACTTGCACATATCACATGAACGAAACGAATCCGATAACATACCGATACTTGTTGAAGAAAGAGGGGATGCCTTCCAGGGCATCCCCAAGCTTAGACGCTTGAGTCTCCTTGATATTTACTTGGGGTGCCTTGGGCATCCCCAAGCTTGAGATCTTGCCTCTCTTCCTTTTCCTCATATCGAGACCTCCTCGATCAAACACTTCATCCACACAAAACTTCAACAGAAAACTTGGTAAGATCCGTTAGTATAATAAAGCAAACCACTACTCTAGGTACTGTTGCAAACCAATTAATATTTTATTTTTGCATTGTGTCTACTTTTATATAGCTTTTCCATGGCTTAATAGACTGATATAAATTGATAGATTCATCAAAACAAGCAAACTATGCATCAAAAACAGAATCTGTCAAAAACAGAACAGTCTGCAGCAATCTGAACATTCACCATATTTCTTTTACACCAAAAATTCTACCAAAATTAGGAAAAATAAAAACTTTATATAGAAATGCAGTGCAAAAATAATCATAACCGTTTGACTTTCCAGTTAAAAACGTAAAATCGCGCACTACAGCCAAAGTTTCTGTCCTGCACCATACAAACCAACAAGCATTGTAAACATCCTAAAGGCAAACCTTGGCACATTATTTTTACAATACAATGGAATTGTACAAGGGATAATTATTTTTTATGAAAAGTTTCTGTAATTAAGATTCACAAAGTTTCCGTGAGCATGAACAAAGTTCAAGGAGCTCTCCCACTTCAACAATGCTTGTCTTTCTCACTTTCACTTTCCTTTTTGAAAAGTTTTGGGTTCCCCTCTTTATTTTTTTTGTTTTTAGACTATATAAAAGCACTCAACAGAAATAAATGACTCTCTAAAACTTCCAGGTTGTCTCCCTGACAGCGCTTTCTTTAAATCCATTAAGCTAGGCATATAGTGCTCAAGTGATGAATCCACCCGGATCCCACGGTATATCAAAGCCAATTTTAATTAACAATGATTTGTAATTTAGTAGTGAGCACAAATTAACATATATCAAGCAATGACGAAGTCTAACTCTCTTCCTATGCATCGGCATGTCATAAAAGAACAATTCATGCACACCAAGTAAAGGCCAATGCATAGTATAAGCAGTTTCTTGCAATTTTATCATATTGGAAACATAGAGAGGTGGAGATATAGTTTGTCTCTCATAATAATTGCAAGTAGAAGCAGCAAGCACATGCATATTATATCTATCAAAATCATCATGTGTAGTAGTAAAACGCAACCCATCAATATAATCCTTAATAAGCACAAACTTCTCCGGTATAATGTAGTCGGGAGAATTCAAAAAGATAATAGGAGTATCATGTGTGGGTGCAATAGCAACAATTTCATGTTTCACATAAGGAACTATAGCAAGTTCATCTCCATAAGCCTAATTCATATTGGCATCTTGGCCACAAGCATCATCAAAAAGGGATATTTCAAGAGAATCAACGGGATCATAGCAATTATCATAGCAATCATCCTTCGGTAAGCACGAAAGGAAATTAAACAATGTATGAGTTGAAGAGTTACTCTCATTAGAATGTGGGCACGGGTAGCTAATCCGCTCTTCCTCCTTTTGTTCTTCGCTCTCCTCATCATCTTTTTCATCTACAAGAAAAAAAATGGAATTAAGTTTGCCTCATACGTTTCATCTTTTTAATATCTTTCGTGAGAATGATGGAAAGCAAAATTGTGCTCAAGTGCTAGAAGAAGAAGTCTATAAAATGTTTGGCACTAAATCTTTGAATGATGAGCATGATTGCAATGATGTTAGTATGAACTCTTTGAATATCCATAGTACTAATGATGATTGCACTAGTCATGATGAAAATGTCTCTTATAAGCATGTCAATTTTTGTGGAGTGCATAGAGTTTGCAAGTACACACCAAATAGGGAAGATAGATTTTGCAAGAGGCATAAGTATTTAGAAACTAAATGGTTGCAAGAAAGGCAAGATGTGAGTGCTGAAAATTTAAACTAATTTTTTTGGTATTTTGCGTTTCCTACCCATAACTAAATATAGAAAAGAACTAAGAACAGCAAATAAAAATTACTTAGTGATAAAGCAAACAAGCACACACGAGAATATTCACCCCACGCTATGACTCCCCGGCAACAGCGCCAGAAAAAGGTCTTGATAACCCACAAGTGTAGGGGATAATTGTAGCCTCTTTCGATAAGTAAGAGTGTTGAAACCAACAAGGAGCTAAAGGTAGAACAAATATTCTCTCAAGTCCTATCTGCCACTGATACGACTCTACGCATGCTTAGTGTTCGCTTTACCTAGAACAAGTATGAAACTAGAAGGACTTTGTAGGTATTGTTGGATTGGTTTGCAAGATAATAAACATCACGTAAATAAAAGTAGGGGCTGTTTAGATAAATAAGCAATAAAGTAAATATAGCGAGTGTGGAAAAGTGGTAGTAGGACTTGTGGAATTGTCCCTAAGCAATTGACTATGTTACTAGACCGATAGCAAGTTTTATGTGGGAGAGGCATAAGCTAACATACTTTCTCTTCTTGGATCATATGCACTTATGATTGGAACTCTAGCAAGCATCTGCAACTACTAAAGATCATTAAGGTAAAACCCAACCATAGCATTAAAGCATCAAGTCCCCTTTATCCCATACGCCACAACCCCCTTATTCGGGTTTATGCTTCTGTCACTCAAGCAACCCACTATAAGCGAATCATGAACGTATTGCAACACCCTACAACGGGAATCCCTCATGCTTGCGCGACACGGAGGGCACAATAGGACAGCAACATAACCACAAGCAAATTAAACCAATTATAGCAATTCATCAATCACCGGTAGGACAACAAAAATCTACTCAGACATCATAGGATGGCAACACATCATTGGATAATAATATGAAGCATAAAGCACCATGTTCAAGCAGAGGGTACAGCGGGTTGCAGGAGAGTGGACCGCCGAATATAGATGGGGGGAAGGTGATGGAGATGTTGGTGAAGATGATGGCGGTGTTGGTGTAGATCACGGTGATGATGATGGCCCCGGCGGCGTTCCGACGCCACTGGAAGCAAGGGGGAGAGAGCCCCCCTTCTTCTTCTTCTTCTTCTTCCTTGACCTTCTCCCTAGATGGGAGAAGGGTTTACCTCTAGTCCTTGCCTCCCATGGCATGGGAGGGGCGAGAGCCCCTCCGAGATTGGATCTATCTCTCTGTCTCTCTCTGTTTCTGCGCTCTGGGATTCTGCCCTGGCACCGTTTCTTTTATATCCAGAGATCCGTAACTCCGATTGGATTGAAACCTTCTCCCAGATATTTTTCCAAAAAAGCTTTCTTGTGGCCAAATAAGAGCATTAACCGCCTTACGAGGGGCCCACGAGGGTCAGGGGCGCGCCCAGTATGGGCAGGCGCCCCCCTGCCTCGTGGCCACCTCGGGCACCGTCTCACGTTGATTTAACTTCCCAAAAATCATAAATATTCCAAAAATAAGCTCCATCCATTTTTATCCCATTTGGACTCCGTTTGATATTGGGTTTCTGTGAAACATAAAACATGCAACAAACAGGAACTTGCACTGGGCACTGGATCAATATGTTAGTCCCAAAAATAATATAAACAGTTGCCAAAAGTATATGAAAGTTGAGTAATATTGGCATGGAACTATCAAAAATTATGGATACGACGGAGATGTATCATCATGCCCCTAGGGGGATAGATTGATAGGAGAAGACCATCGCTCGTCCCCGACCGCCACTCATAAGGAAGACAATCAATAATAAATCATGCTCCAACTTCATAGCATAACGAGAGACTATACGTGCATGATTTGGGAATCACAAACCTTAACACCAATATTCTTACTAAACACAACCATTTACTAGTACTTCCCACATATTATCATCTCTATATCGCAAAACTATTGCAAGGAATCAAACATATCATATTCAGTGATCCATAAGTTTTATGTAGGATTTTATGACTAACCATGCAATTGACCAATTCCATTTGTCTCTCTAAATAGATATAAGTGAAGCATGAGAGTTTAATTCTTTCTACAAAATAACATGTTGTAACAAACATAAGTGAAACAAAAGAGCATTATACGAACATCGGTTTTCTATGTGAAGAGAAATAGGCAATCCAAACTTCAAATGATATAAGTGAAGCACATGAAGCATTCTATAAAGCCATACTCAAAAGATATAAGTGACATGCAATGAGCATTCTATAAATCAACCATGGACTATCTCATACCAGCATGGTGCATAAAAAATGAAAACTAAATGCAAAATACGCTCCAAGATTTGCACGTATCACATGAACGAAACGAAGACAAAAACGTACCGATACTTGTCGAAGAAAGATGGGATGACTTCCGGGGTATCCCCAAGCTTAGACGCTTTAGTCTCCTTGAATATTTACTTGGATAGTCTTGGGCATCCTCAAGCTTGAGCTCTTACCTCTCCTCCTTCTCCTCATATCGAGACCTCCTCTATCTTTGATCACTTCATCCACACAAAACTCAACAGAAAGCTCGGTAAGATCCGTTAGTATAATAAAGCAAATCACTACTCTATGTACTGTTGAAAACCAATTCATATTTTGTTTTTGCATTGTAGCTACTTTAATATAACTTTTCCATGGCTTATACCACCGATAGAATCGATAGTTTCATCAAAACGAGCAAAACAGTGCATCAAAAATAGAATCTATCTTAAACAGGACAGTCTGTAGCAATCTGAACATTCACCATACTTCTGGTTCTCAAAAAATTCTGAAAATAGTTATGAAAAAATAAACAATTTGTATAGCGAGACTGTGCAAAAAGTTTCAGAACCTTTCGTCATTCTAGTAAAAAATGTAAAATCGCGCGCTACAGCCAAAGTTTCTGTTTTTGCACTGCACATACCAACAAGCAATCTACTCATCCTAAAGGAAAATCTTGGCACATTATTTTTATAATACAATGGAATTGTACAAGGGTATAATTATTTTTGTTTAAAAGTTTCTATGATTAAAGATTCACAAAGTTTCCATGGGCATGAACAAAGTTCAAGGCATGCTCCCGCTTCCACGGTGCTCGTCTATCTCACTTTCACTTTTCTTTTTGTGAAGTTTTAAGTTCCCCTCTATTTTTTTTGTTTTTTAAACTATATAAAAGCACTCAACAGAAATAAATGACTCTCTAAAACTTTTGGGTTGTCTCCGTGGCAGCGCTTTCTTTAAAGCCATTAAGCTAGGCATGAAGTGCTCAAGTAATGAATCCACCCGGATCCCAAGGTATATGAAAGCCAATTTTAATTAACAATGATTTGGCATTTAGTAGTGAGCACAGAGCAACATATATCATGCAATGACAAAGTATAACTCTCTTCCTATGCATCGGCATGTCATACAAGAACAATATGCACATCAAGTAATTGCCAATACATAGCATAAGTAGTTTCTTGCAACTTTTTCGTGTTGGAAACATAGAGAGGTGGAGATGTAGTTCCTCTCTCATAATAATTGCAAGTAGGAGCAGCAAGCACATGCATATTATATTCATCAAAATCATCATGTGCAACATTAAAAGGCAACCCATCAATATAATCCTTAACAAGTGCTAACTTCTCTGATATAGTGTAGTTGGGAGAATTCAAAAAGATAATAGGACTATCATGTGTAGGTGCAGTAGCAAAAATTCCATTCTCAACATAAGGGACAATAGCAAGTTCATCTCCATAAGCATAATTCATATTGGCATCTTGGCCACAAACATCAAGTTCATCAAAAAGGGATATTTCAAACGAATCAATGGGATCATAGCAATTATCATAGCATTCATCCTTCGGTAAGAACTAAGGGACGTTAAACAATGTATGAGTTTGAGGGTTACTCTCATTAGAAGGTGGGCACGGGTGATCAATATGCTCTTCCTCCTTTTGTTCTTCGCTCTCCTCATCATCTTTTTCATCCAATGAGCTCACAGTTTCATCAATTCCTTCTTCCGTAGACTCCTGCAAAATATTAGTCTCTTCTTGGACAACGGAGACTTTCTCAATAAATGCATCAATATCGGAACTGTATTTATAATTATCATAGCAATATTTAAGGATGGCAAAATTTTCATATGAACTGAATCATCAAAATCTTCAAACTTTTCAAACAAAGATTCAATTTCATAAGCACCCTTAAAAGCAACAAATTCTTCTATTCGTTCCACATCATAATAATCATATATACCATGGGCATAAGAAAGCCAAGGTTTCATTATCATTAAATTTGCATGAAAAGGGAAGGTGTGGAGCATTCATCCTAGAGCAACAAGTAAAATCATATCTCAAGCATAAATTCCAAGCATACTAATGCAACATATCAATTTGATCCCATAAAAGTTTCCCTTTTGTGTCAAGCGATAATCCCTAAAGAATTCACGTTGATCCAACGTTTGTCCCACTATCATGTTGAATGGGGTTTTCTCAGGATTACCAAAGTAGTGCATAATATTTTTCACATAACGAACATCGAGGGTTTTAGGAGGTTCCCCATCTCCATGAGTAGCAAGTACAACTTTTTTGTGTTCCATATCCATAACTAAAGATTGAGAACAACTTAGAATAGGAAATAAAAACTACTTAGTGATAAAGCAAACAAGCACACACGAGAATATTCACCCCACAATATTGCTCCCCGGCAACGGCGCAGAAAAAGGTCTTGATAACCCACAAGTATAGGGGATCGTTTGTAGCCTTCTTTGATAAATAAGAGTGTCGAACCTAGAGAGGAGCTAAAGGCAGAACAAATATCCCCTCAAGTTCTATCGACCACCGATACAACTCTACGCGCACTTGACGTTTGCTTTATCTAAAACGAGCATGAAACTATTTTCCAAGAATAAAACTACGAGTACTTTGCAAGAATAAAACTATGAATAAATTGCAAGGTAATAAAAGTGGATAGCTTTTGTCAACAAGAAAGTCATTTATCCCTAGGCAATCTATAACAAGTACCGGTAATCATTCTTGTAATTTTATATGAGGGAGAGGCATGAGCTAACATACTTTCTCTACTTGGATCATATGCACTTATGATTGGAACTCTAGCAAGCATCCGCAACTACTAAAGATCATTAAGGCCGTGAAACCCAAACATAGCATTAAGTATCAAGTCCTCTTTACTCCCATACGCCATGACCCACTTATCTGCGTTTAGGCTGCTTTCATCCCCCGCAACACTGACAATAAGCGAACCATGAACATATTGCAGCATCCTACAGCGGGGCCCCCTCACGTTTGCGTGAAATGGAGGGCACCGTAAGACAGCACCATAAATAAAATATACAATCATCCAACCAAGATCACAATTAACCCATAGGACAAAACGGATCTACTCAAACATCATAGGATAACCATAGATCATTGGGAAATAATATATGGAGTTGAGCACCATGTTTAAGTAGGGATTACAGTAGGGAGAAGGGGTGTTACACCGCTACATAGAGGGGGAGAATGTTGGTGTTGACGGTAGCAAGATTGTTGATGTAGATCACTGTCACGATCCTTGCCCCGGCGGCACTCCGGCGCCTCCGGGAGAGAGGGGGAGAGAGCCCCCTCCTTCTTCTTCTTCCTAGGCCTCCCCCCTAGATGGGAGGAGTTACCCCTCTGGTCCATGGCCTCCATGGTGGCGAAGGGGCAGGAGCCCCTCTGAGATTGGATCTCCCTCTCTGTTTCTTCTGTTTCGCGTTCCCCAGATCTGGCACTTCACGATTTCCTCAATTCTCGGAGATCCATAACTCTGATTGCGTTGAGATTTTTACACCATTTTTTCTGGATATAAGCTTCCTTGCACCCGAAGTAGAGCTCCAACCGACGTTCGAGGAGGGCACGATACACCAAGGCGTCTGGGCCCTGGTGGCGCGCCCTGGTGGGTTGTGGAGGCCTCGGGCCTCCGTTTACATTGATTCCACCTCCTAAAGTTCACAAACATTCCAAAATAATTCTCCGTAGATTTTTATTGCATTTGGATTTTGTTTGATATGGATTTTCTGCGAAACAAAAACATGCAATAAACAGGAACTGGCACTGGGCACTGGATAAGTAAGTTAGTGCAAATAAATCATATAAAAAGTTGCCAAAAGATGTAAAAGTTGAATAATATTGGCATGAAACAATCAAAAATTATAGATACGACAAAGATGTATCAAGCGACAGTACGATCCGCATCCTCATCACCCATGCTGAGCACGGCTACGTAAGCCATGGCGCGGGCTCAGCTGCTACTCAGGTTCCCGCTAGCAGCTGAGAAGATGGACGAGTGGCGTGCCACCATCCAGAGCCTGCTCGGTTTCAGCGAGGCTAGGGGCTCGCAACGAGCTGGCCCGCCACGGCCTCCCCATTCGACAGCAAAGGCTCGTGCTGCTAGTCATACGGAAGGGGCTGCCCCCACAGTAAAGTCCCTGCAACGGCGACCAGTGCGAGCTCGACAACATCAAGAACCTGATGACGTCTCGATGGCCTCTTCCAACCCTCGAGCGCGTCCAGATCGACGGCAAGCCCCGGAGGATAGGCGGAGGGAAGACACGCGCGTTGTCATTGAACAGCGCCGCAACGACCGCCGCCGGACCGATGGGTGCAATGGTCCTGACGTTGACGAGCCTTCGCTCGATATTGGCGGGTGCCTACCTTTCAAGGTCGGATGCCCTGCCTTTACTTGTGAGCTGCGACAAGTCCGTTGGCCATCCGTCTACAGATTCAAGCCAGAGATACCCGAGAAGTATGATGGGGGGCTCAACCCGGCAGAGTTTCTGAGCATCTACACCATTGCCATCCAAGCTGCCGTGGAAGAGATGACAAGGTATTCGCCAACTAATTTCCTTTGGCTCTCAAATCCAATGTGAGGTCTTGGTTGATGCAACTGCCGGAGAACTCCATTTCGTCATGGGCTGAACTTTGCCATGAGTTCATTGGTGCCTTCACTGGCGGCCATCAAGAACCAGGCCGACCCAGCGATTTACAGCTTCTCCAGCAAAAAGAAGGAGAGACACTCCAGAAGTATTTGCAGAGGTTCATCAGAGTCCACAGGAATATCCCAAACATCCATCCAGCAGTTGTGAAAGCCGCCTTCCAGTCCAATGTGCGCAACTGCAGGATTCGTTCCAAGATGAATGTGCGGTTGCCCAAGACTGTGAAGGAGCTTTACACCCTGGCGGATAAGTGTGCTCATATGGAGGAAGGGAGGAAGTTACCCGGTGAAAGCACAAGTGCTCCCTGGGTGGTTTTGGTAATTAATGTCAACATATCTCTTGTTGGACTAATACTTTTATCTAGTATATTTCAGATAAGTCCAACAGTGGAGTGGCATGGACAAGAGGATGTGGAACCCCATCAAGATGCTAAGGACAAAGGATTGGCTCAAGCTCAAAGCTCAAGACTCTACATTTTCTATTTCAGTGATCCAAGATCACATTGAGTCCATAGGAAAGCCAATACTATTAAAAGGGGATGAGGTGTTGCTTAATGGCTTGCTTGCTCAAGATGCTTAGTGATATGCTCCAAAGCCCTCAAGCACTTTCTCATATCCACATATGTTCCATACCAAAAGTCACTCGGCCCCACCGATTTGATCTATCCGGCACCACCGAGTTCACTTGACACAGCCACTGCCTAAAACCCTAATCAGTTCGATCTCACCGATGGGATCTCGGTCTCACCGAGATGGGCTTGCAAACTCTTTGTTGCCTATTGCAATAATTTCGGTCTCACCGAGATATGTCGGTCCCACAGAGTTTGCCTGACCAACTCTCTGTTTTGCTTATTACCAAAATCGGTCCAACCGAGTTTGTGTAATCGGTCAAACCGAGATGAGGTTTTACCCTAACCCTAGCACATCGGTCGTACCAAGTTGATCATATCGATCCCACCGAAATGCCTAACGGTCACATTATGAACTAAATCGGTCTGACCAAGTTTTCTGATTCGGTCTCACCGAGTTTGGTAAATTGTGTGTAACGGTTAGATTTTGGGTGGATGCTATATATACCCCTCCACCCTCTCTTCATTCACGGAGAAAGCCATCATAACATGCCTACACCTCCAACATTCATTTTTTGAGAGAGAACCACCTACTCATGTGTTGACGTCAAGATATTCCATTCCAACCACATAAATCTTGATCTCTAGCCTTCCCCAAGTTGCTTTCCACTCAAATCATCTTTCGACCAAATCCAATCCTATGAGAGAGAGTTGAGTGTAGGGGATACTATCATTTGAAGCACAAGAGCAAGGAGTTTATCATCAACACACCATCTATTACCTTTTGAAGAGTGGTGTCTCCTAGATTGGTTAGGTGTCACTTGGGAGCCTCCATCAAGATTGTGGAGTTGAACCAAGGAGTTTGTACGGGCAAGGAGATCGCCTACTTCGTGGAGATCTACCCTAGTGAGGCAAGTCCTTCGTGGGCGATGGCCATGGCGGGATAGACAGGGTTGCTTCTTCGTGGACCCTTTGTGGGTGGAGCCCTCCGTGGACTCGCGCAGCCCTTACCCTTCGTGGGTTGAAGTCTCCATCAATGTGGATGTACAATAGGCGATAGCACCACCTATCAGAACCACGGATAAAAAAATCTTCGTGTCTCCAATTGCATTTGCACTCTCCAATTCCATCCCTTTACATTCTTGCAATTTGCATGCTTTACTTTCGGCTGCTCATATACTCTTGTCATGCTTGCTTGATATGTATTGTGAATGTTTAAACTTGTGCTTAAACTCCACCTCAAGTTGTAGGACTTCAAAATTGCTACTTTTCTTGGTTGAGAGTCTATTCACCCCCCTCTAGACACCTCTTCTCGATCCTTTCAATTGGTATCGGAGCCTTGGTCTCCATTGCTTTGGTTTAATCACCATTGGTGGAGATGGATGAGTCTACGTTGGGGAGTCTTAGACATAGAGTGCCTATACTTGATGGAGAGTACTTTCATGTGTGGAAAAATGAGATGCTTGAGATTTTCAATGAATATCATTTGAGCAAGTATATTACCAACCCTTGTGCTGGCCTTGTTGATCCTTTGCATCCCACTCCCGATGAGGATCTTGATATGATTCGAAATCTTAGAACTATCAATCTTATCATTAGAGGATTGCCTAGAAATTTGATTGGTCACTTGCCTACTCTTGATTGTGCTTATATTATATGGAGATTTTTTGAGGAAAAATTTCCAAACTATTCCTTGCAAAATCTAGATGAGATTCTTCATAAGTAAATTGCCTTGAATAAAATGAGTACTAGTGATCCTAAGTTTGATGATTGTATGTTTGAGCTTCGTGACGTTATGCGTGCCAAAGGAGATGTTGGAATCATTAGCAATATCATCTCCGAAGCCATTAGATTTCATAAAGATGATTATTGTCATGATCATTTGTCTAATGAATCACTCTCTCTAGGAATTGATCCATCACATGACGATGTTGAACATGGATACTATGATGAGGATGATGATAGTGACTATGATCTTGATGATGCAATGAGACACTTTGGTCTTATTGCTAATCTTCGCGGCTACATGGCAGGAGGAAAGGAATGGGTCCATGATAGTGGATGCACCGATCATATGACCGGAGACAAGGATATGTTTCGTGAGCTTGCTGAAAACGATGGCCCTCGAAAGTATGTCACTTTTGGTGATAACTCAAAGGGTAAGGTGGTTGGCCTCAGTAAGGTGGCCATCTCATATGACAGCTCCATACAAAATGATATGCTCGTTGAATCTCTTGGCTATTCTGTATCTAGACTAGATGACTTTGGTTTCAATGTCCTATTTACTAAAGTAGATTGCCAAGTGTTTCGAAGAGATAATCATACAATGGTCTTTACCGGCATACATAGAGGTGATCTATACATTGTTGACTTCACTAAAAAGGCTCAACCTAGAACTTGCTTAATTGCTAAATCTTCCAAAGGCTGGTTGTGGCATAGACGGTTAGGTCATGTGGGCATGTGAAACCTTGACAAGCTTATTAAAGGTGATCATATCCTTGGTGTTAAAGATGTCATATTTGATAAGGATAGACTTTGCAATGCTTGCCAAGAAGGAAAACAGGTTGGAGGAAGCCACCCCGTGAAGAATATCATGACCACGAGAAGACCGCTCGAGCTACTTCATATGGATCTCTTTGGTCCCAATGCCTACAAAATTCTTGGTGGAAAATCATTTGGTCTAGTTATATTCAATGATTTTTCAAGATTTACGTGGGTGTTCTTTCTTGATGATAAATCGAAGGTCCAAAAGATCTTCAAGAACTTCGCTAGGAAGGCCCAAAATCATTTTGAAGTGAAGATCAAGAAGGTTCGCAGCGACAATGGAACGGATTTCAAGAACGCAAATGTGGATTCCTTCCTTGACGAAGAAGGGATTTCACACGAGTTCTCAGCTACGTACACGCCTCAACAAAATGGAGTTGTTGAGTGGAAGAACCGGACTCTTATTGAGATGGCAAGAACGATGCTTAATGAGTACAACACACCAAAACACTTTTGGGCGGAAGCGGTTGAGACAGCTTGCCATGCAACAAATCGCTTGTATCTTCACAAGCTACTCAGCAAGATGGCATACGAACTCCTCACCGGTAACAAAAACCAAGTTGGATACTTTCGAGTATTCGGCTCAAAATGCTACATTCTTGATAAGCATAGTTGTTCTAAATTTGCTCCCAAATCTCATGAAGGTTTCCTACTTGGTTATGGCTCAAACTCTCACACTTACCGTGTCTACAACAATTTCACCCGAAAGGTTGAAGAGAATGTAGATGTGAAGTTTGATGAATCTAACGGCTCACAAGTAGAGCAATTGCCAATTGATGTAGGAGATAAAGACCTTTCAGAAGCAATCCAAGACTTGTCTATTGGCAAGATCCGTCCAACGGAGGTGAAGGAGAGTACCTCGTCCGTCCAAGTGGAAGCTTCTACCTCATGACAAGGTGAACTAAGAGTTGATATGGAAGCATCCACAAGTTGGACACACCAAAATGAAGAAAATGAGGAAGTACACCAAGATGAACCTCATCAACTTCCTTCTCCACCACGACAAGAGAACAACAATGCCAACAATGAAGAAGGCCAAGAAGAAGAACAACATGATGAAGAAGATGTTCCACCCCGACCAAAACAAAAGCTCTCACGAGTTCAAGCAAGAGTCGCTGGAGACCATCCCATCGAGCAAATCTACAATGATATCCAAATCGGGAGAATAACTCGCTCTAAAACTCGTTTGGCTAATTTTTGTGAACATTATTCATTCATCTCTAGAATTGAACCCATGAAGGTTGAAGAAGCATTGGAAGATCCAGATTGGATAAATGCCATGCATGAAGAGCTACACAACTTTGAGAGAAACCAAGTGTGGACATTGGTCGAGAAGCCTGACAACAACCACAACATCATCGGTACCAAATGGGTGTTTTGCAACAAGCAAGATGAAGATGGACAAGTAGTTCGCAACAAAGCACGTCTCATCGCCCAAGGCTACACTCAAGTCGAAGGTATGGACTACGGTGAGACATATGCCCCTGTTGCTAGACTTGAGTCCATTCACATATTACTTGCCTATGCTAATCACCATGATATCACCTTGTACCAAATGGACATTAAAAGTGCTTTTCTAAATGGAGAAATTGAGGAGGAAGTTTATGTTAAACAACCTCCCGGCTTTATTAATCCTAAGAAACCCAATCATGTGTACAAACTTCACAAAGCTCTTTATGGTCTCAAACAAGCTCCTAGAGCGTGGTATAAATGCCTGACCAAGTTCCTTATTGAAAAAGGCTTTGAGATCGAAAAAATTGATGCTACTCTCTTCACTAAAAGGGTTAATGGAGAATTATTTGTGTGCCAAATTTATGTTGATGATATTATATTTGGTTCAACTAACCCTCATTTTAGTGAGAAGTTTGGAAAGCTAATGTCGGAGAAGTTTGAGATGTCCATGATGAGTGAACTCAAATTCTTTCTTGGTTTGCAAATCAAGCAAACTAAGGAAGGTACCTTTGTCTCTCAAACAAAGTACACCAAGGACTTATTCAAGAAGTTCAATATGCAAGAATGCAAAGGTATGAATACACCCATGCCTACTAGTGGACATCTTGATTTGACTAAAGATGGTGAACCCGTTGATCAAAAAGTTTACCGCTCTATGATTGGTTCATTGTTATATCTATGTGCCTCCCGTCCCGATATTATGCTAAGTGTGTGCATGTGCGCACGATATCAAGCGGCCCCTAAAGAATGTCATCTTAAGGTTGTGAAAAGGATAGTGAGATACTTAATATATACACCAAATTTTGGCATTTGGTATCCAAAGAGGTCTTCTTTTGATCTTGTTGGCTACTCCGATTCGGTCTATGTCGGAGACAAGGTCGATAGAAAGTCCACTTCGGGTACTTGTCAATTTCTTGGCAGATCTCTTGTGTCTTGGTCCTCCAAGAAACAAAACTCGGTATCCTTATCCACCGCCGAAGCGGAATACATTGCCGCCGGTTCATGTTGTGCTCAATTGCTTTGGATAACCCAAACTCTTAAAGATTATGGGATATATGTGAAACATATTCCATTGCTTTGTGACAATGAAAGTGCTATTAAGATTGCTCACAATCCCGTGCAACATTCTCGAACTAAGCATATTGAGGTTCGTCATCATTTCATTCGAGATCATGTTGCTAAAGGAGACATTGACCTTAAGCATGTTCGTACCGATAAGCAATTGGCGGATACATTCACCAAACCGCTTGATGAGAAAGTATTTTGCCGGTTGAGAGGTGAATTGAACTTCATTGATGCTTCAAACTTGGAGGGGAACTCCATTTGGATACATGCAAGGCATGAGCCTATGACTAATCCTTGATATTTCTCTTATGATGATAATCATATGTCTTGGATATATTTGCACCCTTGCATGTTATCTAACCCTTGTAGGTACTTGGATGAATCTAAATCTATGAGATTGCAACTCACTCACATCTTGAGCAATCTCTACATCACCAAGTCTCTACAATACGGTGGTTGAAGACAAGGAAGCATGAAACCCTTCAAACATATCCTTTGACAATTTATATATATCAAATTTCTTTTGGTATCATATTTCATGATTGACACTTTGGATACACAAGTGCTCCTCCTTGCAAAACTAACTCATGTAGGTAGATGAACTCCAATTACAAGTGGTGGTCCCAATGAACTACATCAACCTTGAGCATCCCACACAAGTTCAACTACATGATCAAGATCAACACCACCACCCAAGGTATGTTATTCCATCTTAGAGAAGCTTTACCCCAAGTCATGGGTCAAAGCAGCTCAACAAGATGTGAATACATCAAAATGCTTAAACGAAGAATGACAACCCCATTTTGAGCTTAAACGATGAGTATGACCTATGATCAAGTGTCTTCACTTGACTCCTAAGTCAATATACTCTAACATAGGTGACTCTTTCGCCGATCAATTCTAGATGAAGTTCTCTAGTGTTTCTCCTTGTTCTTGCATCTGTCTCTTGCATATTTGTTTCCCTTCTTAATTCATCTAGATCTCTTTTCTTTTTAATTTTTGTTTTGCATTCCCTGCATCCTACTCATTGCATATCCTTTAGTTAATTCCCTGGAAATCCTTGTGAGATCTTATTTGCTTAGTAAGCTGAGGTGACAAGTGCTTCATCTCTGTAATGAACTCGGACACACCAGTTTTCCTCTTTCGGTCAAACCGAATCACCTCGGTGCCACCGAAGACAACAACTCGGTGTTACAGATTTCAAATGCTCAGGAGACACTTTGTCATTTGCATCCTGCACATTTTGTTCCAGCTCCACTCGATGATTCTTATCCTCTACCAGCACCTTATTTTTCCCTGCTACTTTGCTATGTGATTCAAGGACCAAACCTATTTGACTCACACTCCAGAAGACCCCTTCTTGGAAATTGATGTCAAAGGAAGAGAGAAAGCTCACATCAAAGCTTAATCATATCAAAAGGGGAAAGAAGATAAATAATCACATCAAAGAGAGACGCTAGGTGCTTGGTATTCAAAGAGGAGAGAAGTCACATGTCTTTAGAGGGGAAAGACATGTTCATGTTGTTTGTGTGTTTGCTTTGCTCTGATTTTCTATTCCTTATCTTCTCCCAGTATCCCATATAAAATTCAGGGGGAGCAAGACATCTAAGGGATGGAAATCTTTGAATTCATTGCATATCTTTACCTTTGGGGACAGGTCTACACTCAAATAGTGTACCTAGTACTCACTCTCTACATGTCATCCCAATCTTGGTACTCTTGTGGTTTTCTGCTCTTGCTCTGTTTAGTAGATGTTTCTGTGTAGTCTAACCTTTTTTTACTTAGGTTCATCTCTTCCAAAGCTAGCTCAAGACCACAAGGTAAGTATATGCATCACACTCATGTGCATGAGGATCTCTTGCTGATGTACATATTGTTTGCAAGAAGGACTCATGAGCATGAAGGTACATTTCCTATATTCACACCATTTGCTCTGATGCATATAGCCAAGATACATGTAACTCATTGCTTGCTCTGTCATGATTATGCACTCACATGCTCTTATGTTCCATATTTACATGATTGCATACATGTAGGGGGAGCCTATGCATGTTACATGTCCTTCCAAAGCTTTACCTGCCTTTCTCTATATCTTTATCTAAAGCTTTGATGTATGTTGTCATCAATTACCAAAAAGGGGGAGATTGAAAGCACAAGTGCTCCCTGGGTGATTTTGGTAATTAATGTCAACATATCTCTTGTTGGACTAATACTTTTATCTAGTATATTTCAGATAAGTCCAACAGTGGAGTGGCGTGGACAAGAGGATGTGGAACCCCTTCAAGATGCTAAGGACAAAGGATTGGCTCAAGCTCAAAGCTCTGAACTTTACATTTTCTATTTCAGTGATCCAAGATCACATTGAGTCCATAGGAAAGCCAATACTATTAAAATAGGATGAGGTGTTGCTTAATGGCTTGCGTGCTCAAGATGCTTAGTGATATGCTCTGAAGCCCTCAACCACTTTCTCATATCCACATATGTCCCATACCAAAAGTCAAACTCGGCCCCACCGATTTGTTCTATCTGGCGCCACCGAGTTCACTTGACACAGCCACTGCCAGAAACCCTAATCAATTCGGTCTCACTGATGGGATCTCGGTCTCACCAAGATTGGCTTGCAAACTCTCTGTTGCCTATTGCAATAATTTCAGTCTCACCGAGATATGCAATCGGTCCCACCGAGTTTGCTTGACCAACTCTCTGTTTCGCTTATTACCAAAATCGGTCCAACCGAGTTTGTATAATCGGTCAAACTGAGATGAGGTTTTACCCTAACCCTAGCACATCGGTCCTACCGAGTTGATCATATCGGTCCCACCAAAATGCCTAGCAGTCACATATGAACTAAATCGGTCTGACCGAGTTTTCTGATTCGGTCTCACCGAGTTTGGTAAATTGTGTGTAACGGTTAGATTTTGTGTGGAGGCTATATATACCCCTCCACCCTCTCTTCATTCGTGAAGAAAGCCATCAGAACGTGCCTACACTTCCAGCATTCATTTTCTGAGAGAGAACCACCTACTCATGTGTTGAGGTCAAGATATTCCATTCCAACCACATAAATCTTGATCTCTAGACTTTCCCAAGTTGCTTTCCACTCAAATCATCTTTCCACCAAATCCAATCCTTTGAGAGAGAGTTGAGTGTTGGGGAGACTATCATTTGAAGCACAAGAGCAAGGAGTTCATCATCAACACCATCTATTACCTTTTGGAAAAGTGGTGTCTCCTAGATTGGTTAGGTGTCACTTGGGAGCCTCCGTCAAGATTGTGGAGTTGAACCAAGGAGTTTGTACGGGCAAGGAGATCGCCTACTTCGTGAAGATCTACCCTAGTGAGGCAAGTCCTTCGCGGGCGATGACCATGGTGGGATAGACAAGGTTGCTTCTTTGTGGACCCTTCGTGGGTGGAGCCCTCCGTGGACTCGCGCAGCCATTACCCTTCATGGGTTGAAGTCTCCATCAACGTGGATGTACAATAGTACCACCTATTGGAACCATGGATAAAAAAATCTTCGTGTCTCCAATTGCGTTTGCACTCTCCAATCCCATCCCTTTACATTCTTGCAATTTGCATGCTTTACTTTCCGCTGCTCATATACTCTTGTCATGCTTGCTTGATATGTATTGTGAATGTTTAAACTTGTGCTTAAACTCCACCTCAACTTGAAGGACTTAAAAATTGCTACTTTTCTTGGTTGAGAGTCTACTCACCCCCCTCTAGACAGCTCTTCTCGATCCTTTCACCCGGAGAGGACGACTGCATCAATATTGATTTAGAAGATGATGATGAATCCACCAGTCAGAGGAAGAACAAGAAGCACAATAAGAGGCGCAAGGATAAAACAATGATGGCTGTTCAAGGATCGGGCACACCTAGTACCAGCAAGACCACCAAGGCTGAAGTCCCCGGCAAGGAAGCTGCCGTGTGCGCTGATTGCCGGAAGCTGCGGCTATCGAGAAGGCCGGGAAGGGCAATGGGCCGTATTGCAAGATCCATCGGACCAAGGGCCATGACCTTCAAGAGTGTTATCAGGTTGAGCAGCTTGTCAAGAGGCAAAGAGTTGAGTATGAGAAGCGTGATAAGGAAAAAGGTCAGAATGTAGCTGACGGTAAGGGTCGAGGCGGTGAAGCAAATTGCCCTGGAAAACTATTTCGGAACAAAGGAAAACCTGCCAGAGGTCAAGAGAAGAAAGCTTGTGATGATGAGAGTGATGGAGGGGATGAAGAGGAAACCAGTGAGCAAGAGTTTCAGAAGGCCACCGATGCCCTATGCATTGATGGGGGTGCATCCTTGCACATCTCTCACCACCAACTCAAGCGGTGGGCGCATGAGGTCAATGTCGTGGAACCAGCTCCAGAGGCCCGGAAACCACTCAAATGGTCATGCACTCCCATCATCTTTGACAAAGAGGATAATCCTGACTGTACCACTACGGCAGGATGTCTGCCATTGTTGGTCTCTCCAACAATTCGCAACCTCAAGGTCACTAAGATATTGGTGGACGGTGGGGCCTGGTTGAATCTGATTTGCCCAAAGGTTGTCAACAGGCTTTAGATAGCAGAAGAGGAGCTAGAGGTCACCGGCACATTTCAAGGAGCTAATCCCAGCAGGAGTCATCCTAAGGGAAAGATCAAGTTGCCTATGACATTTGGAGGGGAGTTGAACTATCGGACATAAAAGAATGTGTTTGACGTGGTCGACCTCCCCTTGCCGTACAATGGCATCCTTGGACGACCAGCCCTGGCCAAATTCATGGCGTCATCCCACTATGCCTACAATACCTTGAAGATGCCTGGGCCACTTGGAATCATATCCATCCCATCAGATGAGAAGGACACATTCATTTGTGTGGACAAGATGTACTGAGACGCGGTCGTGGCAGAGGCAGCGGCAACAGCAGTTCCTGCCAAGGAACGCAGAGGAAAGAAGAAGGATAGCAAGGACACTGGCAAAGAATCTGGGAAGCGTGCCTCTTCGGAGTGTGCTGCGCCTGTTGATGATTTGCTGGAGAGTTCCAACAGCAAAAGGACCAAGGTTACTGCTCCGCAAGTGAAGAAGGTCCCGGCAGGGCTGGCTGGCATTGATGGTACCTTTACCATCAGTGCCACCCTTGATGAAAAATAGGAAAGCGTGCTTGTCGCCTTCCTGTGGGCGAATATCGATGTGTATGCCTGGCAACCATCTGATATCCCTGGTGTTCCCAGGGACATAATCGAGCACCACCTTGTTGTCTACCCACACGCCAGACTTGTCAAACAGAAAGTCCGGAAGCAGGCCTTGGCAAGGCAGTAGTTTTATTATAGAGGAGATCAAGAAGCTTGAAGCAGCTGGTTTGGTCAGAGGAGTGCTACATCCCACTTGGCTTGCAAATCTAGTGGTAGTCCGGAAGGCTAACGGGAAATGGAGGCTTTGCATAGATTTCACAGATCTCAACAAGGCTTGCCCGAAGGACCCATTTCCCTTCCCGCGCATCAATCATATTGTGGATTCCACTTCAAGCTGCAAATTGATTTCCTTCCTGGATCCATATTCTGGATATCACCAGATCTTTATGTCCAAGGAAGACGAAGAGAAGACCTCGTTCATCACCCCATGTGGTACGTACTGTTTTATACGCATGCCATTCGGATTAAAGAGTGCCGGTCTACTTTTGCAAGGGCAGTCCAGATTGGTTTCGAGCCACAGCTGCACAGGAACATTGAAGCCTATATGGATGCCATTGTGGTCAAGACCAAGGATAGAGCAACCCTTATCCAGGATTTGGAGGAGATGTTTGCAAATCTGCGCAAGATCAACTGAAAGCTCAACCCAGAGAAGTGTGTGTTTGGCGTTCCCTCCGGCAAGCTACTCGGGTTCTTTGTGTCCCATCGGGGGATCAAAGCCAATCCCGACAAGATCAAAGCCATCGAGCAGATCCCCGCACCAAGCATAGTTAAGGATGTGAGGCATCTAGCAGGGTGCGTTGCCGCGCTAAGCAGATTCATTTCCAAGTCTGCCGAGCGCGCCCTGCTGTTCTTATAAATCTTGAAGATGGCAGGACCCATGAAGTGGACCCCAGAAGCAGATGCAGCCCTGCAAGAGTTGAAGGCCTACTTATCTTTTGTGCCTACCTTGGTCGCTCCCAAACCACAGGAGCCGTTGCTACTATACTTAGCAGCAACCAAGTGGTCAGTGCCACCTTGGTGGCACAACGGGAAGTAGATGAGGCAAGAGTCAGATAAGGATCAGGAAAGAAGTGAGGACGGTAGAGATGGCAACCCCAAGGACACAACAAGGAAGAAAGTGGTGCAGCGCCCAGTGTACTTTGTCAGTTCCCTGTTACGGGGGGCTCGATCGAGGTACTCTGGCGTGCAAAAATTGATCTTTGGTCTTATCATGGCCTCAAGGAAACTGCGCCACTATTTCCAAGCCCATGAGATTACGGTTGTCACTCGCTTCCCGTTGCAAATGATATTCTGAAATCCTGAGGCTACTGGCAGAATACTAGAGTGGGCTTTGGAGTTGTCCAGTTTTGGTCTGAAGTTTGAGAGAACATCAACAATTCAGAGCAGTGCGTTGGCAGAGTTTATTGCAGAATGGATGCCAAGCCCTAATGGGGAAGTGACAGAAACAATTATCCCCGGCAAGGAAGCGCCCAAAGGATGGATTATGTATTTTGATGGTGCCTTTTCCCTGCAAGGTGCAGGGGCCGGCGTGCTTCTTGTCTCACCCTTAGGGGACCACTTGAAGTACATCGTCCAGATGCATTTTGCCCGGGAAGAGGCAACCAACAATACAGTAGAGTATGAAGGGCTCCTTGCCGGGCTCAGGATTGCCTCAGAATTGGGAATCAAGAAGCTGATCATTTGAGGAGATTCACAGCTTGTGGTGAGACAAGTCAGCAAAGATTACCAAAGTCCGTTAATGGAGGCATACATTGAGGAAGTGAGAAGATTGGAGGAGCGCTTTGACGATTTCAAATAGAGCACATACCCCGTGCAGAAAATAGCATAGCTGATCATCTATCAAAGTGTGCTGCACAAAAGCTTCCTGTGGAACCATGAACTTTTGTTCTCCATCTTACCCAGCCCTCCGTATCCCCAACAACAATGGCCCGGAAGAGGAGAAAGATGGACTCAGGTAAGCCTCTTCCGGTAGAGCCTCATGCTCCTGGTAGGGACCCTACCAGAAACTCACAACTTGCCGGCCCACACCCTCCTGCCGGGACCACGGTCCCTGCAGACGAAGAGTGTGCCCCCGCAGTTGAGGAGGTGTCGCTAGTCCTCGTTGCCGATCCCTAGGCTCCAACTTGTGTGAGGCACATGGTCCACTTTCTCCAAACCGGAGAACTCCCCAATGACCAAGATGAGGATGAAAGAGTAGCCCAGAGGGCCAGTATGTACTAGTTTGTTGATGACACTCTGTACAGAAGGAGGCCCAACGGTGTGAAATTGAAGTGCATCTGCAGGGAAGAAGGAAACGAACTACTGGCTGAGATACACAGAGGCATGTGCGGCTCCCACATTGGATCAAGGGTGTTAGTTCGGAAAGCATTCCGTCAAGGATTCTATTGGCCCACAACCCTCCAACATGCGGTCGATCTAGTCACGAAATGTGAAGCTTGCCAGTTACATTCCAAGAATATCTACCTACCTACCCAAGCTCTTCAAACAATCCCTTTATCATGTTCATTTTCGGTCTGGGGGCTCGATATCCTCGGCCCTTTCCCCCGAGCAATCGGGGCCTTTGAATTCTTGTTCGTTGCCATCGAGAGTTTACAAAGTGGCCGGAAGTGACTCCCGTGAGAAAGGTGACTACTCAATCAGCTATCAAGTTCTTGAAAGAACTGGTGTGTCGTTTTGGAGTTCCGACAAGGATCATCACTGACAACGGCACCCAGTTCACGAGTCGCGCCTGCGTGCAATATGTTCGCACCCTTGGAAGCAAAGTCTCATTTGCCTCTATCGCACATCCTATAAGCAATGGACAAGCTGAGAGGACGAACGCTGAAGTGGTGCAAGGCCTCAAAACAAGAACCTTTGATACACTGTGGAAGCACGACAGGCGGTGGATGATGAGTTGCTGGTAGTCCTCTGGTCCCTCAGAACGACACCAAATTGAGCTACCGGGCAGACTCCTTTTTCCTGGTCTATGGGGCAGAAGTATTTATCCCTATGGAACTCATTTACGGGTTGCCTCGAGTACTTGCCTATGATAAAGTAGCACAAGATCAACACTTGCATGACGACGCTCTGCTACTCGAGGAGAACCGTCTCCGGGCTGCTACGCGTGCTGCACACTATCAGCAAGTGTCGGTGTCAAAACCGGCGGATCTCGGGTAGGGGGTCCCGAACTGTGCGTCTAAGGCTAATGGTAACAGGAGGCGGGGGACACAATGTTTACCCAGGTTCAGGCCCTCTCGATGGAGGTAATACCCTACTTCCTACTTGATTGATCTTGATGATATGAGTTTTACAAGAGTTGATCTACCATGAGATCGTAGAGGCTAAACCCTAGAAGCTAGCCTATGATTTTGGTTGTTCTTCTCCTACGGACTAAACCCTCCGGTTTATATAGACATCAGAGGGGGCTAGGGTTACACAGAGTCGGTTACAAAGGAAGGAATCTTCATATCCGAACCGCCAAGCTTGCCTTCCATGCAAAGGAGAGTCCCATCCGGACACGGGATGAAGTCTTCTATCCTGTATCTTCATAGCCCAACAGTCCGGCATATGCATATAGTTCGGCTGTCCGAGGACCCCTTAATCCGGGACTCCCTCAGTAGTCCCTGAACCAGGCTTCAATGATGATGAGTCTGGCGCGCAGATTGTCTTCGGCATTGCAAGTCGGGTTCCTTCTCCGAATACTCCAAAGTAGATCTTGAACAAAAGAATCGTGTCCGGCTCTACGAAACAAATTCCACATACCACTGTAGAGAGTATAATATCCACGAGTCCAATCTGCTGACAACTCATAGCGTGACATCACACCACGACCCGGTCTTTATTCGAACCGTTTTTATCCTGCCCCTCCGTATCTCGAGGCGCAGTTTCATTGGCACGTCTTGTCAAAGTAGAGATCGTGTCCCCTTATCACGGGATTCTCATCAATGTGGGCATGAGTAACTCAACCGTGCCATCTGCATGGTGCTTGGTGAATAGGCGGATTTTAAGGCGAAGGGGGAGGGCGCACGACCTTGACTGTCTTTATAAGGGGATAGGGATTCCTCCTCATTCACCCACGCCTTCTCCTTCCTCTGCCCATTCATTCTTGAGCTCCAACGCCCAAGATCTCACCTTTTTCGCCCAAAAATGCACTCCAATCATGTCCAGATCCGGAGCTGGAGGCAAGTGGATGGCCTCCTCCATCAAGGAGGACATCAAGAAGCTCCGGGAGGCCGGGTACTTGTCCAAAGACATCACTCATCGGCTTCTGGCCAAGGGGCAGATCATCCCTACCCGGAGCCCCAAGAAAGGGTGGTGTTTCTCTCCCACTTTGTCCGCGGACTGGGATTCCCCCTCCACCCATTCGTCTGTGGACTGATGTTCTACTACGGGCTGGACTTCCATGACTTGGCCCCCAACTCCATCCTCAACATCTCGGCATTTATTGTCGTGTGCGAGGCCTTCCTCCGCATCCCACCTCATTTCGGCCTATGGCTGAAGACCTTCAATGTGAAGCCAAAGGTGGTGAGCGGCCAACAAGCAGAGTGCGGAGGCGCCATGGTGGGCAAGATGCCCAATGTCACCTGGCCTGAAGGCTCCTTTGTGGAGACTCTAAAGGGGTGGCAATCGGGGTGGTTCTACATCACCGAGCCGCGCAACACCAACTGGGTGGCGACCCCCGAATTCTGATCTGGAGTCCCCATGCGGCTCACCTCCTAGCAAGAGAAGGGTGTAGCCTGGGGCTCAGCGGAAGAACTGACTAGGCTCCAGACATGTGTCCAGAACATGATAAGCTAGAAAATCAAGCTTGTAACCGTAGTCCAGGTTATGCTCTTCCGCCGGATTCTTCCGTTCTAGAGCCGGACTTGTAATTTGTGGGAGTTCGACCCGGCCAAGCACCAGACGCTGCTGGAGCTTTCGGTACGACACACGAAGACATCTGGAAGGCGCTCTTTAAGGCCAGCGAGGTACCACCGCCCACGACTGAAGACCGCGGGCTTAGCGCAAAACGCCGGGCTAATCCGGCAATTTCTTTTATGTTTGCAAGGTATACCTTTTATCGGCATATCTGCGGGAGGGACCTAAGACTCCATGCCAATATTTCAGGCCTGGGTAATGATAGCGGAGGAGATTAACTGTCCGGCTGCGCTACCCGAAGATCCAGAAACACCTCTTCTAACGAAGATGCCGTTTTCGGCGCCTTATGAGGTGCCGGAGAAGAAAGCCAAGAAGGCGGCCAAGGGTTCCAGAGATGGTCTCCAACGCAAGAGTGCTTCGGACGTGACGTCCGAAGACGCCGAGACGCACTCCTCCACCGAAGACAACAAGGAGGAGGAGGAGAAAATATGTTCCGCCCCTACTGGGGGGATAAAGAAGAGGAAGGCCTCCACACATGGGGAGGCCAAGGCGTCCAAGAAGGAAAAAATCTCCCTTCCGGACTACTCCGCCACAGCCACCAACATCGGCGGGGAGTGGGAGCCCAGGGTCAAGCCCCTGGCCAAATTGTAAGTATCCAGACACAGTAATATTTCCGACATTTTCACTTTATCGTTTTTTAATGTGCTAGACCATGCATCTGCAGTCCGGACCAGTCCAACATCGAGCTATCCTCCTCTTCGGAGGGGTCGCTGGACCCGTCGGCGATGAACAACGGGTCCCTTCCGACGGCCTCCTCCCCCAAGGTCGCGTACAACACCGAGGTGTTGTCTCGAGGGATACCAGGCCAAGGGGAGACCGTTCTGGTGATGCTGGAGGATAAAACCCCGGTTGTCGAATGATGACCCACAAGTATACGGGATAGTTGTAGCCTCTTTCTATAAGTAAGAGTGTCGAACCCAACGAGGAGTTAAAGGTAGAACAAATACTCTCTCAAGTCCTATCGACCACTGATACGACTCTACGCACGCTTGACGTTCGCTTTACCTAGAACAAGTATGAAACTATAAGTACTTTGTACGTGTGATGGGATAGGTTTGCAAGATAATAAAGAGCATGCAAATATAAACTAGGGGCTGTTTAGATAAAGAAGCAATAAATTAAGTATTAGTAGAGAGCTTTTTGTTACGAGAAAGTTATTTGTCCAAGGCAATCGATAACTAGACCTGTAATCACTATTGCAATTTTATTTGAGGGAGAGGCATAAGCTAACATACTTTCTCTTCTTGGATCATATGCACTTATGATTGGAACTCTAGCAAGCATCAACAACTACTAAAGATCATTAAGGTAAAACCCAACCATAGCACTAAAGTATCAAGTCCCCTTTATCCCATACGCAAACAACCTACTTACTCGGGTCTGTGCTTCTGTTCACTCACGCCACCCACCATAAGCAAATCATGAACATATTGCAAACCCTACAACGGAGATCCCTCACGCTTGTGCGACATGGAGAGCACCATAGGAAATAATAAAACATGCAACTCAAACCAATCACGATCATCAATTAACCCATAGGACAAAACGGATCTACTCAAACATCATAAGATAGCCATACATCATTGGGAAATAATATATAGTGTTGAGCACCATGTTTTAGTAGAGATTACAGCAGGTAAGAGAGGAGTTAAACCGCTGCATAGAGTGGGGAAGAGTTGGTGATGAAGGCGGTGAAGTTGTTGATGAAGATCGCGGTGATGATGATGGCCCCCGGCGGCGTTCCGGCACCACCGGAAGCAAGAGGGAGAGGGCCCCCTTCTTCTTCTTCTTCCTTGACCTTCTACCTAGACGGGAGAAGGGTTTCCCCTCTGGTCCTTGTCTCCCATGGCGTGGGAGGGGCAAGAGCCCCTCTGAGATTGGATCTATCTCTGTGTCTCTCTTTGTTTCTACGTTCTCAAATTCTCCCCCTTCACCGTTTCTTTTATATCCGGAGATCCATAACTCCGATTGGGGTGAATCTTTCACCCAGATCTTTCTCATAAAATTAGCTTTCTTGCGGCAAAAGAAGAGCGTCAACCGCCTTACGGGGGGCCCAGGAGAGTCCAGGGTGCGCCTGCCTCCTTGGGGCGCGCCCCCTATCTCCTGGCCCCCTCGGGCATCGTCTCGCGTTGATTTTACTTCCCAAAAATCATAAATATTCCAAAATAATTCTCTGTCCATTTCTATCCCATTTGGACTCCGTTTGATATGGGTTTTCTGCGAAACATAAAACATGCAACAGACAGGAACTGGCACTGGGCACTGGATCAATATGTTAGTGCTAAAAAATAGTATAAAAAGTTGCCAAAAGTATATGAAAGCTGTAAAATATTGGCATGGAACAATAAAAAATTATAGATATGATGGAGACGTATCAGCATCCCCAAGCTTAATTCCTGCTCTTCCGCGAGTAGGTAAATAATAAAAAATATAATTTTTGATGTGGAATGCTACCTAGCATAATCTTGATCATATGTCTAATCATGGCATGAATATTAAGACACGAGTGATTCAAAGCAATAGTCTATAATTTGACATAAAAACAATAATACTTAGGGCATCTCAACAAACAATCGTGTCTTTCAAAATATCAATGCTTCAGAACGTTATCCCTACAAAATCATATAGTCTGGTATGCTCCCTTTTCTTAACACAAGGTACCCCTCATGCCTATCCCGGTGTCAGCCAAGCAATTGTTTCATACTTCAGTATTCTCAAACTTTTTGAACTCTCACGCAATACATGAGCGTGAGCCATGGATATAGCAGTATGGGTGGAATATAATATGATGGTGGAGATTATGTGGAGAAGACAAAAAGGGAGAAAGTCTCACATCGACGCGGCTAATCAACGGGCTATGGAGATGCCCATCAATTTATGTCAATGCGAGGAGTAGGGATTGCCATGCAACGGATGCACTAGAGCTATAAGTGTATGAAAGCTCAAACTGAAAACTAAGTGGGTGTGCATCCAACTTGCTTGCTCATGAAGACCTAGGGCATTTGAGGAATCCTGTCGTTGGAATATACAAGCCAAGTTATATAATGAAAATTCCCACTAGTATATGAAAGTGATAACATAGGAGACTCTCTATATGAAGAACATGGTGCTACTTTGAAGCACAAGTGTGGTAAAAGGATAGTAACATTGCCCCTTTTCTTTTCCTTTTTTCTTTTTCTTTTTTTTGGGTGGGCTTCTTTGGCCCCCTTTTTTATTTAGGCTTCTTTGGCCTTTCCTTTTTTTTATTTTTTTCTTTTTTTTTTCATTTTTTTCATGGGGCAATGCTCTATAATGATGATCATCACACTTTTATTTACTTACAACTCAATATTACAACTCGATAATAGAACAAAGATATGACTCTATATGAATGCTTCCGGCGGTGTACCAGGATGTGCAACGATCTAGTATAGCAATGACATCAAAACATCATGCTAGCTATCTTACGATCATGTAAAGAAATATGACAATGAATGCTCAAGTCATGAATATGATTATGATGGAAGTTGCATGGCAATGTATCTCGGAATGGCTATGGAAATGCCATGATAGGCAGGTATGGTGGCTGTTTTGAGGAAGATATAAGGAGGCCTATGTGTGATAGAGCGTACCATATCACGGGGTTTGGATGCACCGGCGAAGTTTGCACCAACTCTCGAGGTGAGAAAGGGCAATGCACGGTACCAAAGAGGCTAGCAATGATGGAAAGGTAAAAGTGCGTATAATCCATCGACTCAACATTAGTCATAAAGAACTCACATACTTATTGCAAAAATTTAAAAGCCCTTGAAACAAAGTACTACACGCATACTCCTAGGGGGGAGGTTGGTAGGAGTGAACGATCGCGCGCCCCCAACCTTCATGCAAAGATAAACAATCAAAATACAATGCGCGCCAATTTGGTTACATAGTTAGTAGACCATATGTGCATGCTTCGGGAATCACAAACCTTAACACCAACATCCTTACTAAACACAACCATCTACTAGTACCACCCACATATTATCATCTCTATATCGTAAAACTGTTGCAAGGAATCAAACATATCATATTCAGTGATCCACAAGTATTATGTAGGATTTTATGACTAACCATGTGAATGTCCAATTCCTGTCATCTCTCTAAATAGATTTAAGTGAAGCAAGAGAGTTTAATTCTTTCTACAAAAGATATTCCCACGCTCTAACAAGTATAAGTGAAGCAACAGAGCATTCTACAAGTGGCGGTTTTCTATGTGAAGAGAAACATGCAATCCAAACTTCAAAAGATATAAGTGAAGCACATGAAGCATTCTATAAAGCCATACTCAAAGATTTAAGTGAAGTGCAATGAGCATTCTATAAATCATACAAGGACTATCTCATACCAGCATGGTGCATAAAAGAAAAAAAAATGAAAACTAAATGCAAAAGACGCTCCAAGACTTGCACATATCGCATGAACGAAACGAATCCGAAAACATACCGATACTTGTTGAAGAAAGAGGGGATGCCTTCCGGGGCATCCCCAAGCTTAGATGCTTGAGTCTCCTTGAATATTTACTTGGGGTGCCTCGGGCATCCCCAAGCTTGAGCTCTTGCCTCTCTTCCTTTTCCTCATATCGAGACCTCCTCGATTAGACACTTCATCCAGACAAAACTTCAGCAGAAAACTCGGTAAGATCCGTTAGTATAATAAAGCAAATCACTACTCTAAGTACTGTAGAAAACCAATTCATATTTTGTTTTTTCATTGTGTCTACTGTAATATAACCTTTTCATGGCTTAATCCACTGATATAAATCAATAGTTTCATCAAAACAAGCAAACTATGCATCAAAAACAGAATCTGTCAAAAACAGAAAAGTCTGTAGCAATCTGAACATTCACCATACCTCTGGTACCCAAAAAATTCTACCAAAATTAGGGAAAATAAAAAATTTGTACAGAAAGACATTTCAAAGATAATCAGAACCGTTTGACGTTCGAGTTAAAAATGTAAAATCGGGCACTACAGCCAAAGTTTCTGTCCTGCACCGTACAAACCAACAAGCATTGTAAACATCCTAAAGGCAAACCATGGCACATTATTTTTATAATACAAAGGAATTGTACAAGGGGATAATTATTTTTGTTGAAATGTTTCTGTAATCAAGATTCATAAAGTTTCCGTGAGCATGAACAAAGTTCAAGGCTAGCTCCCACTTCAACAATGCTTGTCTTTCTCACTTTCATTTTCCTTTTTGAAAAGTTTTTAGGTTCCCCTCTTTATTTTTATTTTTTAAACTATATAAAAGCACTAAACAGAAATAAATGAATCTCTCAAACTTACGGGTTGTCTCCCTGGCAGCGCTTTCTTTAAAGCCATTAAGCTAGACATATAGTGCTCAAGTAATGAATCCACCCGGATCCCAAGGTATATCGAAGCCAATTTTAATTAACAATGATTTGTAATTTAGTAGTGAGCACAAAGTAACATATATCATGTAACAACGAAGTCCAACTCTCTTCCTATGCATCGGCATGTCATAAAAGAACAATTCATGCACACATAGTAAAGGCCAATGTATAGTATAAGCAGTTTCTTGCAATTCTATCATATTGGAAACATAGAGAGGTGGAGATATAGTTCCTCTCTCATAATAATTGCAAGTAGAAGCAGCAAGCACATGCATATTATATTCATCAAAATCATCATGTGTAGTAGTAAAAGGCAACCCATCAATATAATCCTTAATAAGCACAACCTTCTCTGATATAGCGTAGTTTGGAGAATTCAAAAAGATAATAGGACTATCATGCGAGGGTGCAATAGCAACAATTTCATGTTTAACATAACGAACTATAGAAAGTTCATCTCCATAAGCATCATTCATATTGGCATCTTGGCCACAAGCATAGCAAGCATCATCAAAAAGGGATATTTCAAGAGAATCAACGGGATCATAACAATTATCATAGCAATCATCCTTCGGTAAGCACGAAGGGAAATTAAACAATGTATGAATTGAAGAGTTACTCTCATTAGAAGGTGGGCACAGGTAGCTAATCCGCTCTTCCTCCTTTTGTTCTTCGCTCTCCTCATCATCTTTTTCATCCAATGAGCTCACAGTTTCACCAATTTCTTCTTCCATAGACTCCTGCAAAATATTAGTCTCTTCTTGGAAATGCATCAATATTGTAATTGTATTCATAATTTTTATAGCAGTATCTAAGTATAGCAAAATTTTCAGGTCTGTAAACTGAATCATCAAAATCTTCAAACTCTTTAAACATAGATTAAATCTCATAAGCACCCATAAAAGGAACGAATTCTTCTATTTGTTCCACATCATAGTAATCATATATACCATTAGCATAAGAAGCTAAGGTTTTATCATCATTAAATTTGCATGAAACGGGAAGGTGTGGAGCCTTCATCCTAGAGCAACAAGTATAATCATGTCTCAAGCATAGATCCCGAGCATACCAACACAACATATTAATTTGATCCCATAATAGTTTCCCTTTTTATGTTAAGCGATAATCCCTAAAGTATTCACATTGATCCAATGTGTCTCCCGTAACAAAGTTGAATGGGGTTTTCTCAGGATTATCAAAGTAGTACATTACTTCTTTCACATAACGAGCATCGAGGGTTTTAGGAGGTTCCCCATCTCCATGAGCAGCAAGTACACCTAATTTTTTTTGGTATTTCGTGTTCCATATCCATAACTAAAGATAGAGAACAACTAAGAACAGCAAATAAAAATTACTTAGTGATAAAGAAAACAAGCACACACGAGAATATTCACCCCACGCTATGACTCCCTAGCAACGGCGCCAGAAAAAGGTCTTGATGACCCGAAAGTATACGGGATAGTTGTAGCCTCTTTCGATAAGTAAGAGTGTCGAACCCAACGAGGAGCTAAAGGTAGAACAAATACTCTCTCAAGTCCTATCGGCCACTGATACGACTCTACGCACGCTTGACGTTCGCTTTACCTAGAACAAGTATGAAACTAGAAGTACTTTGTAGGTGTGATAGGATAGGTTTTCAAGATAATAAAGAGCACGTAAATATAAACTAGGGGCTGTTTAGATAAAGAAGCAATAAAGTAAGTATTAGTAGAGAGCTTTTTGTTATGAGAAAGTTATTTGTCCAAGGCAATCAATAACTAGACCGGTAATCACTATTGCAATTTTATTTGAGGGAGAGGCATAAGCTAACATACTTTCTCTTCCTGGATCATATGCACTTATGATTGGAACTCTAGCAAGCATCTGCAACTACTAAAGATCATTAAGGTAAAACCCAACCATAGCATTAAAGTATCAAGTCCCCTTTATCCCATACGCAAACAACCTACTTACTCGGGTCTGTGCTTCTGTTCACTCACGCCACCCACCATAAGCAAATCATGAACATATTGCAAACCCTAAAGAGGGCATCCCTCACGCTTGCGCGACACGGAGAGCACCATAAGACAGCACCAATAATAAAACATGCAATTCAAACCAATCACGATTATCAATTAACCCATAGGACAAAACGGATCTACTCAAACATCATAAGATAGCCATACATCATTGGGAAATAATATATAGCATTGAGCATGATGTTTAAGTAGAGATTACAACGGGTAAGAGAGGAGTTACACCGCTGCATAGAGGGGGGAAGAGTTGGTGATGAAGGCAGTGAAGTTGTTGATGAAGATCGCGGTGATGATGATGGCCCCCGGCGGTGTTCCGGCGCCACCGGAAGCAAGGGGGAGAGGGCCCCCTTCTTCTTATTCTTCTTCTTCCTTGACCTTCTCCCTAAATGGGAGAAGGGTTTCCCCTCTGGTCCTTAGCTCCCATGGTGTGGGAGGGGCGAGAGCCCCTCCGAGATTGGATCTATCTCTCTTTCTCTCTCTGTTTATGTGTTCTCAGATTCTACCCCTTCACCGTTTCTTTTATATCTGGAGATCCGTAACTCTGATTGTGGTGAATCTTTTGCCCAGATTTTGTCATAAAATTAGCTCTTGTGCGGCAAAAGAAGAGCGTCAACTGCCTTACGGGGGGCCCAGGAGAGTCCAGGGCGCGCCTGCCTCCCAGGGGCACGCCCCTATCTCCTGGCCCCCTCGGGCACCGTCTCGCATTGATTTTACTTCCCAAAAATCATAAATATTCAAAAATAATTCTCCGTCCGTTTTTATCCCATTTGGACTCTGCTTGATATGGGTTTTCTGCGAAACATAAAACATGCAACAAACAGGAACTGGCATTGGGCACTGGATCAATATGTTAGTCCCAAAAAATAGTATAAAATTTGCCAAAATATATGAAAGTTGTAGAATATTGGCATGGAACAATCAAAAATTATAGATACGACGGAGACGTATCACCGAACACATGGGGGGAAAGACCCCTACAGACCTTGACGATGGTGGCCGCATCCAGTTCGGCCCTCAGCCAAATACATCTCCGGAGACCCAAGTGGCTTCGGATTCAGGCAGGCATCCTCTCCCGAACGAAGGGGGCAAGCCGCCTCCATCGGTGACATTTGTCCATCTAGAGGCACCAGATAGATTGCTGGAAGCGCTATAAGGCGCTTCCATTGTGGAATAAGACCGTACTCTTATGAGTACGGTGATTGAGAAAGTCCAATCCACCAGAAACGGACTGACCGAAACATGCATTAGCCTTCTAACAGGCTTTGAGGTAAGTAATATAGTTTTAAAAGAATATCACCTTGTTGACAGTGGCCGCTGATGCTCTGTTCGGTGTTCGGAAAGAAAAACCGAATAGAGGATCAAAATAATTTTCGCAGGAGTCTAACATAACATGTCTATGTGAATAAGCAGGCGTCACTGCTGGCTGCTGCCGCTCATACTACGGAGGTCTCCGGCTTGAAGTAGAATCTGGAGTGGGCCGAGGAAGAACTCGGCCTCGTGAAGAAGCAGCTGGAGGACAGCCAAGGCATGCACTAACCGATGCTTTATATTTAGGAAGGATGAAAGGTTTGTACTGACTAAAGTGTCATGAACTTTATTAGGGGCCACGACCGATGTAGCGGCCCTCAATAAGGCTTTGGCTGAGACCGAGGACAAAGCGGCTAAGGAACACACCGCACGCGAGAAGCAGGAGGCCCAGGTCAGCAAGGTCCAGCAAGAGCTCCAGGACGCCATCAAAAAGTACGAGTCCTTGGAGCGTGATTCTAAGATTCAAAAGTCCGAACTTGCCAAGGACCGCCAGAGCGTGCAAGCCCGAGCCGAAGCCCAGAGCACCCTGCAGGAAATCCAGGCGGCCAAGAAGATCGCGGCGGGTAAGGCTTTTATTATGCAAAGCAAGTATGTGAAGGAAACATTCCTTTTACTTACCCGAATTTGGAGTTCTCTAGGAGCGTTTGCGGATCTACCGCGCAGCATATCAGATGTTGCAGAGTTCTTTTGAGCCAAAGAAGGGAGCTCTACGGAGAAGCTGTTCTGGTCTCAATACCTTGTACCAGAACATCCGGTGCCCTTTAGTGACCAGCTAAAACAGTTGGTCGAGCTGCACAAGGCGGCTGAACTAGCCATGAAGGACCTAATAGTCCGGCTATGGCCTGCCGAGCCCATGCCCAGTATCTACTTCGGACTCGTGAAGCGGTTGGTCAGTGTCTACCCTCAGCTTGATGCCGTCAAGCGGTCGGTCTGTGTTGAAGGTGCGCAGATGGCCTTCGCCCACGCCAAGATGTACTGGGTGAAGATGGATGCCACGAAGTTGATGACCGAGGGTACGCCCGTGGGTAAGGAGCATCGCAAGCCCGAGATGTACTATGACAGTGTCATGGAGGGATACCGCCTTGTAGCGGAGCAATGTGCTAAGGATATCATTTTCCCATGAAAGCATTATTTTATCCTGTCCTGTAATATGGAACAAGGATCTTTATGTAATATAATGCTTGTTATTCAAATTTTACCTCCTGTGCGGACGTTTATGAAATCTGAGTGTTGTCTAGTCGTCGGCTTCTGCCCCCACGTAGCTAGTACAGGGGTGTTCGGGATAAATCTAAACACTCTTTATCCAAATTTTTGGTCCTTTAAGGAGCTGTCTAGCGCAACGAACAAGGCAATCGGACGAAATAGCTTTATCACCCTCACTTAGCCATAGGAGTTCTATAATTTTAAATTTTGGTGTAGCTCCTGGTATTCGGAAGGCCGAAGTTGGGCGCTATACACGCCTAATCGGATAAAAACCGATTCCTCGCATAAAGCGGAAAAAATCTCTAAGGATTTGAAAACCTCTCGAACAGCTGACTAGCTCTCGCCGCATCATGATAGTCAGTTTTCGGCTTTCTCTACTGAGGTGCTCGTCCGGAAGAACCGGGACACAATTGTAGTAGTTCTTCCTTTACTACCCTAGCCGATATAGCGGAACGTAAGGTAGCAAGCATAGGGTCCGGGCAACCCAACTATTGACCAAAGACATGATTCGGAGCCGATGCATATAATGCTATAAGTTCGGGGTGCCGAACTATATTGTAAAATTGTTTGGGCTTTCTTGCCGTGTTATGGGGTACAATGAAGCCCCTAGCGAATTAAGGCCTATCAGAACATACGGGTGCAATTTAAAATAAATAGACAAGGAAAAAAATTAAGTAATAAGCAAATAAGTCTATTTAACATGCCACGACCAAGAGCGAGCTACGTGCGGGTATTTAAAACAGGTATGACGATCATTAGCAGAGACCACCTGGGTATTCCCTTATACGTACGATCCCCTAGCTTTCTTGGTGTATCCATCCCGTTATGGGTCCGATGAGCAGGTTTATCAGAAAAGGCCTCGAGAAGAGAAAAAACCTGAAAGAAAGAGAAAAAGTGAAGGTATGCGGATCCAGGAGCGGTTGAGCCGCATTGTGGACCGCGGTCTAGCTATGCCTCCGTCCATGCCCATGGTATTTTAAGTGCATAGTTTTGTACGAGCGACACGAATTTCACTGTTTTATTGGAGCTGGGATGAATGCCGGATTGCTAGCTGAGCTCTGGACGAGCTGGACGGTCCTGTTGCAGAGTAGCTCGGACTCGCTTGACGGTGTCCGGGGGCTTTTTTGCTGAATTGAGGTTTTGCCTAAGAAGGCTATTCTGTACTCCTGCTGCAAGGGCCGTGGTATGCTCCTCAGTACGGAGGGAGCGCTCTGTATTTCCATTGACTGTTATAACACCGCGAGGTCCGGGCATATTGATATTAAGGTAGGCATAGTGCGGCACTGCATTGAAACGACCAAATGCGGTTCGTCCAAGTAGTGCGTGATAACCACTGTGGAAGGGGACGATATCGAAGATTAATTCTTCGCTTCGGAAATTATCTGGGGATTCGAAGACCACTTCTAGTGTGATTAAGCCCGTACAGCAGGCCTCTACACCTTATATGACACCTTTAAAGGTGGTTTTGGTGGGCTTGATCCTTGAGGGATCAATACCCATTTTGCGCACTGTATCCTGATAGAGCAGGTTCAAGCTACTACCACCGTCCATGAGGACGCGTGTGAGGTGGAATCCGTCAATGATAGGGTCTAGCACCAGTGCGGCTGAACCGCCATGACAGATACTAGTCGGATGGTCCCTTCGATCAAAAGTGATGGAACAGGAGGACCATAGGTTGTATTTCGGGGTGACTAGCTCCATCGTGTAGACGTCCCTTAGTGCACACTTCCGCTCCCTTTTGGGGATAGGGGTAGCATATATCATGTTCACCGTTTTAACTTGGGGAGAAAACTTCTTCTATCCCCCTGTGTTCGATGGCCGGGGTTCCTCGCCGTCATCTCTTTGCGGTCCCTTTTCCTTGTTTTCGTCATTTAACTTGCCGACCTATTTAAAGACCCAACATTCTCTGTTGGTATGATTAGCTGGTTTATCGGGGGTGCCGTGGATTTGACATGGACGATCGAGTATGCGGTCCAGATTGGATGGCCCCAGATTGTTTCTCTTAAATGGCTTTTTCTGCTGACCGGACTTGGAGCCACTGAATCCGGCATTGACGGTCGTGTCTTCGGTGTTATCGCCATTATTTCAACGCTTGTGTATGTTGCATCGGGGCTTGCCGTTGCTATCTCTGGCTTCAGAAGTGCCAGGTTTACTTCTGGTGCTGTTGCTACGAGCTAGCCAGCTATCCTCGCCCGCACAAAAGTGGGTCATGAGCATCATAAGGGCTGCCATGGACTTCGGCTTCTCTTGGCCGAGGTGTCGGGCGAGCCATTCGTCATGGATGTTATGCTTAAAAGCCGCTAGGGCTTCGGCGTCCGGACAGTCGACGATCTGGTTCTTCTTAGTTAAGAACCGAGTCCAGAATTTCCTGGCTGACTCTCCGGGCTATTGGATTATATGACTTAAGTCATCGGCAGCCGGAGGTCGGACATAAGTGCCTTGGAAGTTGTCAAGGAATGCATATTCCAGGTTCTCCCAACTGCCATTGGAGTTTTCGAGCAAACTGTTCAACCAGTGCCGAGCTGGTCCCTTGAGTTTTAGCGGGAGATACTTGATGGCATGGAGATCATCGCCGTGGGCCATATGTGTATGGAGAAGGAAGTCCTTGATCCATACCGCGGGATCTGTTATTCCATCATATGATTCAATGTTTACGGGTTTAAACCCTTCTGGGAATTCATGCTCCATTACTTCATCAGTGAAGCATAGGGGGTGTGTGGCGCCTCTATGTCGGGCTACATCGGTACACGACTTGGATGGAGCCGGTCTGCGGTATTCGGCCCAGACATGTTTGTATTTGTTATATCCAGCTTGGTGGCCATTGTTGCGTGTTGGGGCGAACCCCCGCGATCCATAGATCGATCTGGTTTGTCCTGCTCTGTTTTCCAAGTCGTACCGCAGGTCATGTGTGTATCCCCGAGCTGTTGTGTTTCTATTTGTTCGGTGAGGCAGTGCCGGCTGGTGTTCAGGCTGAATTGCCGCTTTATCTCGGCCACGCGGTGGTCGGTCAGCCGCATTATGTGTTGGTAGCACTGGCTCTAGCGCCTCGTCATCGAATTGAGGTAGCAATTTGCACTTCGGGTAACTTTTGGTTGGGCGTTCGAGTCCGTATTCCTCGGCTGCCAGGACCTCAGTCCATCTATTAGTGAGCAGATCTTGATCAGCTTGAAGCTGCTTCTGCTTCTTCTTCAGGCTCTTTGCCGTGGCTATAAGCCGACACTTAAAACGCTCCTGCTTGACGGGATCCTCTGGCACAATAAATTCTTCGTCGCCGAGGCTCACCTCATCCTCGGAGAGAGGCATGTAATTGTTGTCCTCCGAGTCGTCATTCACGGTGCATTCATCGAGGCTGGCTCACCCGTCTTCCCGTTCAGCCTGTTCGAAACTTGGCTTGGCGGGGTCTTCGTTGTCTTCAGCATCGTCCGGAGTGCTATTTTCTCTTGTGCCGGTATCGCTATTTTTACCATGGCCTAATTTAGAGCGGCGCCGCTGACATCGACGCTTAGGCTGCTTCTCAGGAAGTTTATCCTCAACTAGATCCTTTTTGTCATCGCAATTGTCTTCTTTGGGTGTATCCACCTGTGGGCGATGGTTCCTGTTCTTCTCCGGCATCATCGTCCATACCGTCGATGTCTTCGGAGTCGAAATCAAGCATGTCGGTCAGATCATCAACAGTGGCTATCAAGTGGGTGGTGGGTGGGTAACGAAGTTCTTCGTCGTCCGCTTCCCACTCAAGCCGGACATAGTTCGGCCAAGAATCTCCTGACAAAGAGAGAGAATTTAATGAGTCTAACACATCGCCTAGGGGTGAGTGTTGGAAGATGTCCGCGGAGCTGAACTCTAAGATCGACGCCCGGTCAGAACCGATGGGTGCAGATACACGCGGTTCGGAGCCTATGGCCGGAGACGAGTCCGAGGTTCCGATGACACAGGCCTCGTTGGAGGTCAGATCTGTGTTCGGCTCTAGCGCCGCTGAATCTACGGCCTCCATGGCGAGGTTGAGCTTCCCGTCCTTGGATGGCGCGCTCTACTCTGGATCTATGGCCAGAGTGATTACAGGCGCTATCTCATGCACACAGTCTGATGACAGATTTAGGTCATATTCATTGTGGCGGCAGGGCGTGGCTGTCATGGGCTCGAATCCGTCGAAGATCAAGTCTCCGCGGATGTCGGCGGTGTAGTTCAAGCTTCCAAACCTGACCTGATGACCAGAGGCATAGCTTTCGATCTGCTCTAGATGGCCAAGCGAGTTGGCCCGCAGTGCGAAGACGCCGAATACGAAAATCTGTCCGGGGAGAAAAACTTCACCCTGGACTGCGTTGTTGTAGATGATTGAAGGAGCCATCAAGCCTTATGGTGGCGACACAGTGGAACTCTCAATGAAAGCACCAATGTCGGTGTCAAAACCGGCGGATCTCGGGTAGGGGGTCCCCAACTGTGCGTCTAAGGCTAATGGTAGCAGGAGGCGGGGGACACAATGTTTACCCAGGTTCGGGCCCTCTCGATGGAGGTAATACCCTACTTTCTGCTTGATTGATCTTGATGATATGAGTTTTACAAGAGTTGATCTACCAGGAGATCATAGAGGCTAAACCGTAGAAGCTAGCCTATGATTATGATTCTTCTTCTCCTACGGATTAAACCCTCCGGTGGTTTATATAGACACAGGAGGGGGCTAGGGTTACACAGAGTTGGTTACAAAGGAAGGAATCTTCATATCCGAATCGCCAAGCTTGCCTTCCACGCAAAGGAGAGTCCCATCCGGACATGGGACAAAGTCTTCTATCTTGTATCTTCATAGCCCAACAGTCCGGCATATGCATATAGTCCGGCTGTCTGAGGACCCCTTAATCTGGGACTCCCTCATCAAGCCCTATGTCGCTATCATAGCTGTAGGGTTCATGCCCGGTGTTTTGAGGAAGGCGACCTTGTCCTTAGCCGCGTTTAGTCGGCCAAGGGTACAAACAAGTTGACACCAAAGTGGGAAGGCCCTTACCAGGTAGTACGAGTCACCAGCGCAGTTCGTCTGGAGACCAGAGATGACATTCAATTGAAAAACTCATGGAATATTGAGCATCTTCACAAGTTCTACCCATAAGGCGCGGCTGTCGGGCCCTGCCCGGCAGCCACCCATTTGTGCAAGCCTTGCATCAGCTGCATGTAACCCCTTGAACAAAGCCAGTGCGATGACCCTATGCACCAGAGAAATAAACAAAGCGATGGGGGACCCCCGACCAAGTTGCATGCATGCATGAGCATTCCAAGAGCATTTGCATAAGCATTTCATGAACATCTGCATATGCATATAGATAGGATCACATCCTGCATCATTCTCATCTGCATAAAGTTATAGGATCCTACCGTGAACTTGGCTTCTACAAGGAGATGAGAAGATGGACAAGCACTATGATCCCCGGCAAGCCATACAGATAAGTTCTACCTCCTGTTTGTAGGAGTTCTATAAGCTAAAACTTGTGCACGAGAAAGCTCCGCCACCCTTCGAAACTTATAGGTGCTCCCACTTTTGGCTAGAATGTTGCTTCTGCCTAGGTGGTCGTAGTGGCCTTTGCTGAGAAAGGGTTGGTAGGGGGCTAGTCCCTTTATTTTTTGCCCCGTAGACTCTGGTCCCTGGCAACAAAATATAAAAAGGGTACCGACAGTATAGCGTGCCGAGGAAAACTTGTTTATTTAACTAAAGAGGCATCCCACCTCTACATAGACGTACACGTGCACGAGTTTCCGGCAAGGCTCATCTTTTTCATTAATATGCTAATTCTACAAGTACAAGTCTTACAGAACGCATACATGGACTCGAGAGATTACATTATTTGAATTAAAATTTGGCAAGTGCCTACAAATTTAAGATTGAAAAAAGATAAGCGCCCCGTAATCCCCTTTTTTGTCCCTCTCCTCCCAGGTACAACAGGTGAAGGCAAGGAGGGCGAAAGGAGCGCCTGGGTGGGAGCCTAGGCCAATCCTATCGGGCCCTAGGAGAGGTAGCCCGACAGGGATGGGGAGACACCGACAAAGGCGACAATGAAGAGCATGGCTGAGGCGACCCAACAAACACCACCACCAGGGCCAGCAGGACACGGCAGGGCTAATGGAGTTGCAGCCCGAGAGGAAGCCTGCCGGGGTCTAGCTGGACGGAGCCAGGGGGCACCATCGCCACCTCTGCATCCAACTTCCCGGCAATCACCTTGCTCGGAGAAAATGCAGGGGCAGATGATGGTGCCGCCACGCGATGGAGCTAGTACGGACGGGGTCAGCCGGAGCCGGAGTTGTTGTCGCCGGCGTCGTCATCGCCATCACGATCCTCCTGATAGCTGTTATTGGAGGAGGAGCTTTTGTCGTTCGTGGAGCTCTCCGCGCAGCACTCTAAGCGAATTCTCGAGCGCCTGAAGATCTTGATGGAGAGCAGGCCGCTCTCCATTAATGTAAAATGGAGAACGTGCCCCTCCGACAAGCTATGGGCACGGGCAAAGGTCTTCCAACCACGGCGGAGGTACATGACATGAGGAGCAGGGAAGTCGACATCAACCCACATGCCACCGTTCTCGCAGCCCCTCATGTGCAACCTCAAAGCGTGTGGCGGATCAAGCTCCATTTCCCATGCGAATGGAGTAGGAAGATGGAGGTGGCCGCATAGAGGCTTGTACAGCCTGATGATTAACTCCCGAGGCTGATCTCCAACATGGCCTTCCATCCGGGGAGGAGCCACCAGCGGGGGCGCGGCCAGAGCGCCGCCCTGTCCTCCTCTTCCTCGAGCACCGCAGCGACCATGGCCTCGCCCCTCCCTCCGCCTCTCGTGGCAGGTTCCAGCGCCACTGGATCCAGAGGAGGGGGAATACAATGTCGAGCAGAAGCCCTTGTTGCCATCACCGGAATACCACCATGCCCTGCTCCTCTGACCATGGCAAGTGAAGGAGGGCTATGGAAGAAGAAGAAGAAGAAGCAGGTGCGTATGGAGATGCACCACTTCTACCCCCTTTTATAGAAGGACGAGGCAGGGGGCTGACCTCTCATTCAGAGGGCGGTCGCCCCACTCCTCCAATACCACTTCCCCGCCTATCCAGAGGCGCAGGGGATAAGGACCGACCCGCTGCTCCAAACAACGATGCCTAATTTCCTGCATGGCACTCACATCGTTGCTCTCCACATCCACCACCTACCCCTCCTAATGCATGGAGTACACATGGCGGATGCACCCGAAGCATGGATGCAAGTGGATGACACTTTTCACCCCGTGATCGTGGGATGCGAGCGCCCTGCAGGCCATGATATGAGTTTTTCCGTAACGTTGCGCACGACGAGTGGAAAAATCGGAAACTGGCCCGGACTCAAGATTAATGAAGAAGCAAAGAAGACCCCAAGAGGCCAGGCTCTTCAGCGACCCTGCCTATGCACTTATTAGGGTATACCCTGACGATGCCCGGCAGCGCGATCATGGCAGGCCCGGATGCTTCTATCGGTGCAACAGACCCTGGGTATGTTGCCCTGACTGTGCACAGGCACGGGAACAAGATTATGGCATCAAGCCATGCTAGAGAACAAGAGACCAAGATCTTCGAAGGACCAGTTTGCAGAACAAGAGGACCAAGATCAAGCCAGAGAAGCTAGATACCATCAGGAGAAAAACCTCCCTTGTCAGGCAAACGGGCTTGGCAAAGGCAGAGCCACCCCCGGAAGAAAGCGACCAAGACGTCCCGATAGGGCCTGCCGGGACTCACAAAGGCAAGAAACACCTCATCACCCACTTCCCCACGATCCACGTCGTGGATCAGTGTGGTGTCAAGCCGCAAAGTGATTAAGTGGCAGCTACTAGCCACATGGCAGCCTCTTTCTATAGGAAAACCTACAGATGACACCTTTCCCGCGACGTGTCGAACAAGCAGGCGTGGAGCTGGCAAAACAAGCCCGACAAGGCTTGCCGGGCGAGCAATAATGTGATGTTGAGCAGCGCATTTAATGCGTTCTATCAGCCTGCAGAGTTAGGTATGATAGCACCGTTTGCTATCTTATCAGTGCATAATGACTGATTTGCCATTATGGTGACCCCTTAACCTACAAAAGGAGGCCCATGACAACCGTAGAAAGGGTTCTCAAGGTTGGAAAGTTAGACACCCATATGCGCGTAGCCATTGCCACCCCTGCCGGGCAAGTGTACTACGTTCAACCACCATTCTTCCACCATCAATCCACCAAAGAAGGAGTAGGGTTTTATGCCTCGCGGCAGCCCGCACCTGGGTAAAATTGCTTGTGTGATCCTTGCCATGCTGCCCCATGCTCCTCTGCTCTTTGTGCAACCCGACATCCCCCCTGCCGAAGCAGCAAGGGGCCCTTGGCCCCTTAGGTGGCCGTGGTTTCCTGCGACAATAGCATTGGTCAATGATGCAATTCATGAAAGAATAAGGGAAGATAAGATTCACATGCAAATACACTATCTTGGACATCTTTTATGATTGTGAGCCCACATTAAATATTTTATGCCAAATTGTTGACGTTGGACAAGGAAGACAACGTAATGATTTATGTTTGTTCATATTCACATAGAAGTTATATTGTCACAGATCCTTCAACGTGTGGTGCTTGCCCAATATCTTTGCTAGCCAAAAATCCGCACTAAGTAGAAATACTACTTGTGCATCCAAAAACTATTAAACCCAAAAGTTTGTTTTGAGAGTCCACCATACCTACCTATGGATTGAGCAAGATCCTTCAAGTAAGTTGTCATCGCTGCAATAAGGCAATAAAAATTGCTTCTAAATGTGTTTGACCATTTAGTGTAAGAGAAAACTGAGCGTTATATGAACTTGTGATGGCAAAGTAATAAAAGCGAAGGGCTGCATAATAAAGGTTGCTATCATAAGGGGCAATATAACGTGAAGTTCTTCTTCATTAAGAGATTGAGAGTACAAACCAAAAAGCGCATGACAACCTCTGCTTCCCTCTGCGAAGGGCCTATCTTTTACTTTATGTATTTACTTTTCCTCCAAGAGTCAAATGATTATTCCCTGTTCCTTTTTATTTTTCTCTTTTTGCAAGCATCATGCGGTGGGGAAAGATCTTGGCACATATACCCAGTTGGGTATGAGTGAGCATGAGTTATTAGTGTTGAAATCACCTTGAGGTGAATGAGTTGGGAGGCGAAATTATAAGCTCCTATCTTTCTATGTGTCCGATTGAAACTTTTGCTCATGTGTATACGGTGAGTGTTAGAAATCATAGAAGGTTAAATGATGGTTGAGTATGTGGACTTGCCAAAAGGCTTCGATACGAGACCCTTCCTGGAAAGATGATGAATTGTAGTTGCAAAGTTGACTGAGAACATAGTTTGTTGGTTTTCAATAGAGTTTATGCTTTCTAATTCGATGTTGTGATGAATTGTTACTTGCTCATGAGAAGTTATATGATAAAGCTTTCTGATAAAGTTTTATAATAAAGTTTGTTGCTGTTATAATAATAAGCATGATGCTACTATGTCCATATTTTGTTTTTATCACACCTCTCTCTCTAAGCATCTGGACATGTTTTTCAATATCGGTTTTTCGCTTGAGGACAAGAGAGGTCTAAGTTTGGGGAGTTGATATGTCCATTTTGCATCATGTTTTCCTACTGTTAATTACAATATTTTTATGCATAATAATGCTTGATGGAGTAATTCTAATGCCTTTTCTCTCATAATATGCAAGGTTTACACAAAGAGGGAGAATACTGACAGCTGGAATTCTGGACCTGAAAAAGCTACGTCACAGCTACCTATTCTGCACAACTCCAAATGAGCTGAAAATTTATGGAGAATTATTTTAGAATATATAAAAAATACTTGAGCAAATAACTACCGGAGGGGGGCCACATGGTGACCAGAAGAGACCTGGGCATGCCAGGCCCCTAAGCGCGCCCTGGTGGGTTGTGGCCAGCCCAGCTTGTACCTCTTGAGCTTGCATTGCTTTTTCCCTTGAAAAGGAAAGGGTGATGCAGCAAAGTGGAGTAAGTATTTCCCTTAGTTTGAGAACCAAGGTATCAATCCAGTAGGAGATAACGCACAAGTCACCGAATACCTGCACAAACAATCAACAAACTTGCACCCAACGCGATAAAGGGGTTGTCAATCCCTTCACGGTTACTTGCAAAAGTGAGATCTGATAGAGATAGATAAACGGTAAAGTAAATATTTTTGGTGTTTTTGGTTTATAGATTGGAAAGTAAAAGATTGCAAAGTAGTAGATCGGAAACTAGTATGATGTAAAAGAGAACTTATATGATGGAAAAGAGACCCAGGGGCCATAGGTTTCACTAGTGGCTTCTCTCAAGATAGCAAATATTACGGTGGGTGAACAAATTACTGCCGAGCAACTGATAGAAGATCGCATAATTATGACGATATCTAAGGTAATGATCACGAACATAGGCATCACGTCTGTGTCAAGCAGACCGAAACGATTCTGCATCTACTACTATTACTCCACACATCGACCGCTATCCAGCATGCATCTAGAGTATTAAGTTCGTAAAGAATGGAGTAACGCATTAAGTAAGATGACATGATGCAGAGGAATTAACTCAAACAATATGATGAAAACTGCATCTTTTTATCCTCGATGGCAACAATACAATACGTGCCTTGCTGCCCCAATTGTCACTGGGAAAGGACACCGCAAGATTAAACCAAAGATAAGCACTTCTCCCATTGCAAGAAAAACCAATCTAGTAGGCCAAACTAAGCCGATAATTCAAAGAGACTTGCAAAGATATCCAATCATGCATATAAGAATTCATAGAAGACTCAGATAATATTCATAGATAATCTGATCATAAATCCACAATTCATCGGATCTCGGTAAACATACCGCAAAAGAATATTACATCGAATAGATCTCCAAGAACATCGACGAGAACATGGTATTGAGAATCAAAGAGAGATTAGGCTCAACAACTAGTAGACTTCATCCTGAGAGAGATTAAGGACTGGAGAGAGGCTGGCATAGGGGTAGGTGGATTGTTACATTTTGTGAGAGAGTAGGCTTTAGTCTTGCGTGGGGTGTAATGGGTGTGGCCGAGGAGGGATGTGTGCATCCTCCCTTTGCCTCTCTTGTAATTTGTTTCTCCCTCTTCTATAAAGATAAGGTATGCCGTTGGCGTACTCTTGAAAAAGAAAGAAGAAAAAGAATCAAAGAGAGAGAAGAAGCCATCTAGCTACTAGCTATGGACCCGTAGGTTTGTGGTAAACTACTCACGCTTCATCGGAAGGGTAATGGTGTTGATGTAGAAGCCCTCCGTGATCAAATCCCCCTTCGGCAGGATGCCGAAAAAGGCCCCTAGATGGGACCTCACGAGTATAGAAGGTTGCGGCGGTGGAAAAGTATTTTTGTGCCTCCCCCTGATGTTTTTGAGGTATAAGAGTATATATAGGCTGTCGGATGTTGGGTTCCGGCAGACCCTTAAGGTTCGAACTCTGGGGTGCGCACGAAGATCTTCCCCCTACCGATCCACGTCTGATCGCCTCGCGAGAATCTAAGCTAAACGATGAACAACACGAGGGACACAAGGTTTATACTGGTCCGGGCCACCGTTGCGGTGTAATACCCTACTCCAGTGTGTGGTGTGGTGGATTGCCTCAGGGGCTGATGATGAACAATACAAAGAATGAACTGCCTCGTGAGAGGTGTTCTTGAGCTGGTGCGATGAACTACTTGGATGAGCTCGATCGCCTATGGATCTAATGGGGACTTGATGATGTCCCCTCCTACTATGGTGGCTAGTCCTATTTATAGAGGCCCTGGTCCTCCTCCCAAATATTGAGCGGGAAGGGCGCCAACAACGACCATTTTGAAGGTGAACATCTAGTACAAGTTATCTGACTAAACTTGGTCTTCGGCTGCCAAAGGCACTGGTGATGACGCCATCTTGGGCTCCACGGTGACCTCCATCCTGCCGCTCTACTAGTCTTGGTCTCATTGCACTGGAATGGCAACCTTTGCCTGATGCCTCGGTACTCCACGCCTGTGCTTGCCCCCTTTGCACCAAAGAGGAAACAAGGACACTGCGCAAGCCAGCGCCCGCCTGGTCTCGATTGTCATGGCTTGCATCACGAGCACCTCGCGAGGTACCCTGCCTTGATCTCTCCGCCTCCTCGCGAGCCTGCCTGGCGAGGCCGCTCCTGAGGAAGCCTCGTGTCGTCCGCCCCGCGAGGCTTGGCCCCTCGCGAGGGTCTTGAGTCTTGTGCCGATGAAGATGGGCCGTACTGGGCCACCACTCGAGCCACGCCGCAGGCTGCAGGCAGGCAAGTCTGGGGACCCCCATTCCCAGGACGCCGACAGTAGCCCCCGGGCCCAAGGCACGCTCGGACTTGGCTTAGCAGAGAAGTGAAGGGGCAAGTGCGGAGCACCACGGGCCCCATCAGCCTGCGGCCTTGGACGCCGCGTGGAGGTTGATTGGACGTGGGTGTCTCCGCTTCCCCATGCTCCCTCATTATGCGCCTGGCTAGGCGGCCACGAGGCTTGTACACAGTTATCCTCCCTTTGCTGCCTGCGCGCTTCTTGTTCCCTTTTCCTCCTCGAGCCTCTGCTTCTGCCTCCAATCCATCTTGAGTTCTTCCCCCTTTCCATTGCCATGGCGCCAACGAAAAAGGATAAGGGGAAGCAACCTGCGCCTTCGCCCAGCGCGCCTCTGGTGGCTGCTCCCGCCGTCGACAAGTCACTCGTACTCAATCTGGAAGCCCTGGAGAAGGTCTGCTCCGCAATTGCCTCCAGATTCAATGAGTGCGGGAAGACGACGGTCTGGCTCGCGTCTCATGCCTCCTTCGACAGGATCGTCACGGAAGTCCGATTCTTTGCCGACGCCTTTTGGGTGGGCCTGGTTCCCCCCTTTTCCGCTTTCTTCAATGCGGTGCTTTCCCATTACTAGATCCACATGATGCATCTTGGCACCCAATCCATTACTCTGCTTGCTGTCTTCGCCTTCGTCTGCGAGGCCATGGTGGGGATTCCTCCTTCCGTTACCCTTCTACGCCACTTCTTCTCCCTGCGCTTGTTTGACCCTTCCCGATGTTCGGGATGCGTGAGCTTCCAGGCCGTGCCGGAGACGGCCGCCTTCTGCGAGCGGGTTCTGGGAGCGGTGGCTATATGTGGACGTTGGGGTGCCCAGCCCCCTACTCACGCACCTGACGCTGCCTGCTATTCCCAATCCTGGTTGGGGTCACGAGGAGCTTACGAGCCCCCAACATGCTTTCACCTGGCATCGCTTCGAGAGGCCGAGGAAGCTCGGGGTGACGGCACCCCAGGTGGTGAAGGAGTTCCTCCGGCGCCGCATCGCTCCACTCCAGCGCCATTCCCGCCCAATGTGGGCTTACTCCGGTCGCCAGGACCGTATGAGGCTTCAGGAAGGGGATCTCACGCCTGAGACGCTGAAGAAGGTGCTTCAGGTCCTGACTGGCGACCCCTCTCCTGGCAACATCCGTCATGGTGGAGCCCTATTGTACCTTTGCAAAAACAGGGTTGAGTTCATGAGGCAGATGCCGCGCTTCGACGAATGGGGGCTGTGCCCAGCTGGCCTCGCGGGGCCACGCGAGAACCCGGTTGTTGCGGTCCTTCTCCTAGCCGCCCGCGCCGACCTTGCCTCAGGAGTCGTTGCAGGGAGGCAAGTATTGGCAAGAGCTGGGGGGCCTGATGTCGAGGTGCTGATGTCACGTGGGGCTCCCGAGGCGTCATCCTCCGGAGCTTACGGAGCCCCTCGCGAGGTGGTGGCTGATGAGGGGGCGCGACTTGTGGCTCCCGAGGCCGAAGCCCCCGAGGCCTCGGCAGGCCACCAAGAGGTGGCACCCGGCCGCTCCTCTCAGGCTGGTGCCCTTGATGTAGGCCGTCCTGATGCTTCGGCTTCCCATTCCGCGCGCCGGCCCTCACATCGCAAGCTTGGGCCAGTACCGCATAGATTTCGAAGCCCTTCGCAAGAGGAAGGAGGCTTCCGGTGGTGATAATCGCCCGTACCGCCCATTAAAGCATAGGAAGTACTTCGCCATGGACGGTTAAGCCCCTCCTTCTTGTAGTTCCTTGTTTGCCGCTCCTGTCAGATTTCGGGTTCCGGCAGACCCTCAAGGTTCGAACACTAGGGTGCACGTGGAGATCACACCTCCTGCCTACCCATTTCTCACCGCCTCGCCAGGATCTAAACTACTCGAAGAACAACACAAGGGACACGAGATTTATACTGGTTCAGGCCACCATTGTGGTGTAATAGCCTACTCCAGTTTTCGGTGTGGTGGATTGCCTCTGGGGCTGACGAGAAACATTACAAGGGAAGAACAGCCTCGCGAGGGTCTGTTCTTGTTTGGTACGATGAACTGCTAGGGGGAGTTCAGTCGCCTCTCTCTGTGTGTCTCAGATGCGGATCCCCTCCTTGTTCTCTCGATGCCTCTACCCCGTGGGTGGCTAGTCCTATTTATAGGCGAAGGCCCCGGGCCTCTTCCCCAAATATTGAGCGGGAAGGGCGCCAACAATTGGCCATTTTGAAGGGGAACATCTAGTACACTTATCCTGACTAAAGTTGGTCCTCGCCTGCCAAAGACCCTGACGATGACGCCGGCTTGGGCTCCATGATGACCTCCATTCTGCCGTCCCGCTGGTCTTGGTCTTGTTGCACCGAAATGGTTGCCTTTGCTTGATACCCTTGCCTGCTCTTGCCCCCATTGCACCAAAGAGGAAACAAGGACTCTGCGCAGGCCAGCGCCCGCCTGGCCTTGGTCGTCACGGCTTGCGTCATGAGCACCTCGTGAGGTACCCCGCCTTGATGTCTCCGCCTCCTCGTGAGCCGGCCTGACGAGGCCGTGCCTGAGGAAGCCTCCTGTCATCCGCCCCATGAGGCTTGGACCCTCGCGAGGGTCTTGAGCATGTGCTGATGAAGATGGGCCGTACTGGGCCACTCCTTGAGCCACGCCGCAAGCCACAGGCAGGCATGTCTGGGTAGCCCCATTCCAAGAACGCCGACAGTAGCCCCAGGCCCAAGGTGCGCCTGGACTTGGCTTAGCAGAGAAGCGAAGAGGCAAGTGCGAAGCGTCGCGGGCCCCAATAGCCTGTGGCCTTGGGCGCCGCGTGGCGGTTGATTGGACATGGGTGTCCTGGTTCCCCACGGTACCTCGGCAACTGCACAAATTGATAAGGAGCGGTACCCGTCTAGGCTTACCTTCTTTGCCTTCTCCTTCACTGCCCAGATCCCCTTTCTTGCTCCTGTCCTTCTTGCTTCCGAAATCCCCAGATCTACTCCAACCCTGCATCCTAGCAAGGCATGGCGCCTCGCCAGACACCAGCCGGAGCATGGTACTCGCCCGCTCTGGATCCTCCGAATGTGTCGGAGAAGAACCTTGCTCGGACACGCCAGATGATGGCGGCGCATGGCAACGACGGGACGGCCGCGCTCAAGGTTGGCTCCGCCCTTCCTGAGGGCAGGGGAAGCACCTTCTACACGCTCTTCGTGAGCGCCATCGCCGCCGGTCTGGTGCCCCCTTTTTCCGAGTTCTTCCTTTCTATTCTCCACCATTACAACCTGCAAGCTCTGCACCTCCATCCCAACTCTGTTCTTCTCCTGGCGATTTTCGCCTATTACTGCGAGGCTCATGTCGGGGTGAGGCCTTCGGTGGATTTGCTGCACCATTACTTCTACCTCCGGGTCTCCCACGGCCCCATCACCGCGTACACGAGCTTTGTCGCGCATGGCAGCTCTAATGCCATCTCGAAGCCCGGGAAGAGAATTGAGGGCTTCAGGAGCAAGTGGGTCATGGTGGATGCTGGGCGCATCCACTCCCGGTTGATTCTGCCCACGGGGCAACCCAAGTCTGTTGACGCTTGGTCCCGCGCGGGGGGTGGCTCCGCTTCGGGAACACTCGCTTCCGCTGTGGAGGCTCGGGGGGGGGGGGGCGATGCCGCTCTCCGCTTGAACCCCGAAGTCCTGACCAACGAGGATCTGGCCGCGGTCCTCCAATCCTTGGTTGGGGGGAACGTGGCGAGGTTGGAGGATGCTCCCGTGCCCCTGTTCCTTCGGGATGATTGGGAGCAGGTGGTGAACTCCATGTCCGCTTTCAACGGGGACGGGCCTGTGCCTGTGGAGGTCCTGAGGACCCGGCGGCCCTGGCGACGGTGAACGTATCCTCCGGCGACTCCAGCGGAGAGGAGGAAGAAAAGGAGGAAGAGGATCCTGATTCAGAGGCGACCGACGGGGAGTCGAGAGCGCCCCTCCCTCGGTGCAGGTCCCGCACTCTTCGCCTCATGCGAGATGACGACAAGGACGGCGACGAGCGGGGTGGCGAGAGCTCGCCCCTGGTCCCGAAGAAGGACAGGACGGGGCTGGTTCCCCGTGGGTCTGCTCCGGCTCCGAGGCGTTCTGCAGACGCGCCTCCTGCTCCCGAGCCTCTTGAGGTTGATCCCACCATCTGACTCTCGGGCTTCAAGTTCGGCCGGAGGTTGCTTGAGCCTGCGAGCGATGACGAGTAAGTGCTCGATTCTCGTTTTGCTTCTTGCTTCATTGTTGAGGCTTGACGTCCATATTCCTTGGCTAGGCCAGTGCCTGCGGCGAAGAAGCTGAAGGGGGTTCCTGAGGCTTCGTCCAGGGTAGCACCCCCACCCGTGGGAGAAGGGGGCAGCAAGACGCGGGCCTCTCCTGCCTGGTCATCCTCGCGAGGCCTGGCGGGGCTAGCTGGAGCGAGCTCAGCCCCCATGGCCCAAGCGACTCCCGAGGTGTCCTTGCCTGACGCCACTGCCGCAGTCATCGGGGCACAGAAGGTCCTGACTCATGGTGCTGTGATTACGCTGCCATCTTCTCCTCCTACTCCGCCAACTGCCATCTCTCCGACTCCTTCTACTGTCCTGGATCGTGCCGCTGCTGAGCTGGACCGGCTGCGGAAAGATCTTCTGGGCGCCGACCCTCACTTGGTGGCCGGGTGCCTGGAGTTGGCCTCTGGCTGGGTCCGCTCTGATGCTTCACTCCGAGCGGCACTGGCTCAGGCCGCGACAGCTTGCGACGAGGAGAAGCAGGTCGTCCTTGAGGCAAAGGCCGCTCGCGCTGCCGCCTTGGGTGAGGTTGCAGATGTCCGAGATCGCTGCGAGGCGCTGGAGAGTGAGCTGCAAGGCCTGCGCGACCAGCTTGCCAAGGAGGCCCGTGTCCGCTAGCAGAAGGAGGAAGACATGAAGGCTCGCGAGGATGCCGCCAAGGACCGGGATGCCAAACTTGAGGAACGCCATGGCCGCTTGGGTGCGCTGGAGAAGTTGTTGGAGGCGAAGAGGATCGAGTTGGACGGCAAGGTGCGGGTCCTAGCCGAGGACCGCGTGGACTTCGCGAAGCTGGAGGTGAAGGCTCGCACCTTGCTGAAGTCGCTTTATGATAGCGGCCTGGAGAGCCCGCTGGCCGGCGCCAAGGACGGCCCTGCCAAGCTGCTTCCCTTCCTGGTCCGTGCCCTTGAAGATGTCGCCCTTGGCCTTGGCCCCATGGCTGAGGCTGAGGCGTGTGTCCTTTCTTCTGCAGCGCTGACGCGCGTCTTCACTCATGTCTACCTCCGCGACCCCAGCGTTGACCTCGACAGCCTGCTAGAGCCTGTGAGCGGCGAGCTTCCCGCCGTCGCTGCTGAGGCCGTCAAGGGTCACGCGGAGGCTCTCCTGGCGAAGTTCCGGGCCTTCAGCACCAAGCCGAAGCGAGGCGCTGCCGGTCCTGAGGGTCCACGAGGCGAAGTCGCCCAGCGTAGCTCCGTCACCAGCGATGGCGCCGCCAAAAAGTGACACCTTCGCGGCTCCCGTCTTGCTTTTAATTCTTGCAACATGCATCCTGCCTCGTGGAGGCGTTTAAACTTATGTTTGGCGTTGTCAAAGTACTCCATGGACTATAATATTTGCTTTTGAATTCCTTGAGATTTGCGTTTTTCCTTCCTACTTGCTTGTGTCTACGTCGGCAGAGCCCGGCCCCGCGCATACCTCAGCCGCCATTAGCCCCGACCAGAAACCAGGACGGGACCAAGGAGTGAGGGGCTACGTGACAAGTTAGGCTCTTGAGTCGCGATGCTCAGGAGTCCCCCTTGACGCACGAACAGCAAGTAGGGAGGTGAAATGTATGGGTGAATATACCGCTCTACGTCGGCAGAGCCCGGCCCGCGCATACCTCAACCGCCGTTAGCCTTTCGGAACTAAGGGGTGAGGGGCTACGTGACCAGTTAGGCTCCTGAGTCGCGATGCTCAGGAGTCCCCCTTGACGTTCAAATGGCCTTCGTACCTTGGCTCCTCTCGGGGAGAGGCGTGTGACGAACCAGGCCCGAGGGGCTTGGCTGGGTGGCGTGCGCCTGGGCGTGACCCAGGTGTAGCCCCCGTGCCCAGCCCCCTCGCGAAGCACTCTCGAGGGGAGGCGTTGCGATGAGGCTGGACATTGAGCTCTAGGCTCCCTGAGGTTGATGCGACCGGGGCCACCCTCAGTTGTTTATCACCAGCGCGGAGCATAGCGCTTCCGTATGTGTACGGGCATAGCCGCTCCTCGGTAGTGTCATCAGCCAGCTCGGAGCATGGTGCTTCCACTGGTGCGTGGGAGGGGGCTCCCCTCCGAGAGGATCCCCCGGGGCGTGTACAGCCCCGCCCTGACACGTGGCTGGCAAGGTAGGGCCTCGCGAGGTGTATCTAGGCACCCGTGAGCCAGCGCGGGACTCACGGGGCCCTACCTCAAGGCGGGTTGCGCCTGGCTCTGGGACTTTACTTGTGATGTGTTCCTGCAGATTTGGTTAGATGTCGGTGCTCTACGCCCTCGGGTCCCGGCCCTCGAGTGGGCTCAGCCGTCGCTAGTATGCCAGGTCGCGATGCGGTGGACAAGGCCAGAGGGTGAGGGCTGGAGAGCCAGTAAGAGCCCATGAGTCGCGATGCTCAGGTACCCCCCTTTAACGTGAAAGCGGCCGGCATGAAGGAAGAAGGGCGCTGCGGACGACATAAAATAACAATCATGACGGGTCAAACGCACGACTTGAATAAACGCGAGGGGAATACGTGCCACTGGGTCTGGCCCAGGTGGCTCGGGGATAATGCGGCCCGAGGGGCGCCCCCGATAAAGTAAACTGAAAACATGAACTAAAGGGATACATGCCGCAGGGACGGACCCACGCGGCCTAGGAATGATGCAGCCCTGGGGGCGCTCCCAGTTGAAAATGAAACTCGAAGGATGTCACCTGATGATGCTAAAGATGGATGGATGTTGAAGTAGCGGACGGCGTGCACTGCGGGAGACGACCTTCACGAGCCCCCAGGCCCAGGGGCCTCGGGAGGATCTGGAAGCGCTGGCGACTCCTCGCGGACCATCTCCATCTTCGCCAGGACTGCGGAATGCCTGACCGCCTGAGCCTCCAAGATGCTCCTCATGAGGCGCTGACGCACAACAACCGCGTTTGGCAGGCCATAAGGCATGCGAACATAGCTGTGGGGTGGACCTTCCCAGCGCCCCACGCGTGAGGGCCAGAGGAGCTCCTGAGAGGCGGCTCGGTTAAGTCCTGGTATGTCGATGCAGACGCGCAGCCCACCATCCTCGCCTGGATGGGGAGCTACGGCGGGCAAGCGGCGGCTGCCACTCATGACTCTTGACTCCTGCAGCTCCTGAATGATCTCACTGACGAATTCCTGAGGGTTTGGCCCTCCTTGCCTTGCTCCTTCCTGAGGGAAACGTGCGTTGAAGCACGCTTCCAAGTGGTGCCCGAGTGCCTCCCTTGTGATCTTAGCAAAGTCGATGGCCCTCCAGAAGAGAGCCCCCGAGCCTTGCTCGAGGAGGGCGCCAGGTGCGCCTTCCTATGCGACAGAAGGAGGTGCCCCCTGAAAAGGCGCGGACCCTGAGGGGCCTGCCTCCCGAGGGGTCGGGCCAGGCGATGTCTTCTTCTTCTTAGGAGCAGCCTTGGGAAGCCTCCGTTCCTGTGATCTGGGTCTTCAATTGATGCGGCTTGGAAAGCACGTTCCAGAGAACACACAACGTCTCTCTCCTCACAGGGCACCGTGATGACTCCACCGCTTCCGGGCATCTTGAGGACATTGTAGCCGTGATGGGTCACGACCATGAACTTGGCCAGGGCTGGGTACCCGAGCATGGCATTGTACGGCAGGCGGATGTGAGCGACGTCGAAGTCAATGAGCTTGGTGCGGTAGTTGTGGCGCTTCCCGAAGGTAACACGAAGGCGGACCTGCCCTATTGGAACCGTGGAACCATCAGTGACTCCTGAGAAAGGCTTGGTTGGCTGCAGCTGATTGTATGGCACTTGGAGATTGTTGAACGTCTCGACGGATAGGACATTGAGCCCTGCTCCGCCATCGATGAGGGTCCTGGTGACTTGCACATTGATGATGATTGGGGAACAAAGCATCGGGAGGACTCCTACTGTGGCCGCGCACTTGAGCTGATCCGCTGAGCTGAACGTGATAGCGCACGCTGACCACCTGAGAGGGCGTGTGGCCTCAAGCTTGGGGAGGACTGCATTCACTTTGCGAGCAAACTGCTTGAAGATGCGCTGAGAGGCCGGGGCTTGTGCGCCGCCCAAGATGCAAGCGATTGCGCGTGGCTCCTGGAAGCCTCCAGCCCCCTCGTCCTGGTTATGGTCTTCATTCCTCCTCGGCTATGGTGGCAGAGGAGGGAGGCCCTTGTTGCCTTGTGGGCGATCCTCGTGAGGCTGTTCCCTCCAACCCCCCTCGCGAGGTGGGTCCCTCCAACCTCCCTCACGAGGCTGGTCCTGCCAGCGGTCCTCGCGAGGTCGATCACGCCACCCTTGGCGAGGGCCATGGTCTTCCCATCGTCCTCCACCTCTTCCTCCTCCTCGGCCATAGCCCCAGTCGTTGCGCTCAGGGCGTCGGCCGGGACGCACGTCTTGCACGGCCCTGAGCTCTTGGCATTCGTTGGTGTTGTGGGTGTGGAGGTCGTGGTACACGCAGTACCGGCTACCCTTGGATGACTCAGGCTGATCCCTGCCTCGCTTGGTGTCCAGCTCTGCCGCAAGCACGGAAGCCCCCTTGCACTTCACGTCCTTGGCCTTGGGCTTCTTTTCTTCTGGGTCAGCAGCTGGCAGCTCGAGGAGGGAAAGGCGCCCTTCCTCAGCCCTAGCGTACTTGGTCACCAGATTGAACAACTCCAGGGAGGTGCACAGGTCCTCATGGATCGCAAGCTCCTCCTTCATCTTGACGTCACGCACGCCGTCGGAGAAGGCTGAGATGATGGCCTCCTCAGACACCTTGGGGATCTTAAGGCGAGCGCCGTTGAAGCGCTGGATGAACTTCTACAGGGTCTCTATGCGCTGCAGCCAGGTGCAACGCGGGGTCTTGATGCGCCGGAGTAGGAGCGCGTTCGTGCCGGGCCGGTGCGGGGAGCACACGGGCGGCCTCTTGGGGACGAGGGATCTCTTGGCAGATCTTCTCTTGCTGTACTGGCGCCAGACGGAGCGGGTTCTGCCTAGGGGCCATGCACCTTGGGGCCAAGGCGCCTTCTTGAGGGGGAGGCGGCTGAGGCGCCCCCGGAGCTTCGTCGCCCGCGCAGGGCGGGGCACGGTGCAGTGAGAGGGATGGTGCAGGGGAGCCCCCAGCTGCGTTGACGAGCTCGGTGATGCGGGCGAGCCACTCGTCGTAGAGGTCGTCGACGGGATGGTAGTGCAGGAGTTCCCACGCCAGGAGCAGCACGGCGTGCGCGTCCGCAGGAGCGCGACGGGCGTGGGACGAGGAGCCGGCCGGAGTCAGCGACGGGGTGGCGGTGCGGCCTTCTCGCCGCACTAATGGATGCAGGGACGACGCCTGCTGCTTGTTCCCCGCCGGGCCGGTGGCGGCGTTGACGGCAGGCGATGGGGAACGGCGGGGCCAACCCCCGGTGGGGGCTGTCTGGGCGACGCAAGTGGCGAGAGAGGCCCGGTGCTCGGCGCGGGCGCGACGAGCGTCTGACATGGATGGGATGGGCGGTGAAACACGGGGCGACGGAAGGCAGATTCCGGCGCACCCCTACCTGGCGCGCCAAATGTTGGATTTCGGGTTCCGGCAGACCCTCAAGGTTCGAACACTGGGGTGCACGCGGAGATCACACCTCCTGCCTACCCATGTCTCACCGCCTCGCCAGGATCTAAACTACTCGAAGAACAACACAAGGGACACGAGATTTATACTGGTTCAGGCCACCATTGTGGTGTAATACCCTACTCCAGTTTGTGGTGTGGTGGATTGCCTCTGGGGCTGACGAGAAATAGTACGAGGGAAGAACAACCTCGCGAGGGTCTGTTCTTGTTTGATGCGATGAACTGCTAGGGGGAGTTCAATCGCCTCTCTCCCTGTGTCTCAGATGCGGATCCCCTCCTTGTTCTCTCGATGCCTCTACCCTGTGGGTGGCTAGTCCTATTTATAGGCGAAGGCCCCGGGCCTCTTCCCCAAATATTGAGCGGGAAGGGCGCCAACAATTGGCCATTTTGAAGGGGAACATCTAGTACACTTATCCTGACTAAAGTTGGTCCTCGCCTGCCAAAGACCCTGACGATGACACCGGCTTGGGCTCCACGATGACCTCTGTTCTGCCGTCCCGCTGGTCTTGGTCATGTTGCACCGAAATGGTTGCCTTTGCTTGATACCCTTGCCTGCGCTTGCCCCCTTTGCACCAAAGAGGAAACAAGGACTCTGCGCAGGCCAGCGCCCGCCAGGCGCCCGCCTGGCCTTGGTCGTCATGGCTTGCATCATGAGCACCTCGTGAGGTACCCCGCCTTGATCTCTCCGCCTCCTCGTGAGCCAGCCTGATGAGGCCATGCCTGAGGAAGCCTCCTGTCATCCGCCCCGCGAGGCTTGGCCCCTCGCGAGGGTCTTGAGTATGTGCTGATGAAGATGGGCCGTACTGGGCCACTCCTTGAGCCACGCCGCAGGCAGGCAAGTCTGGGTACCCCGTTTCCCAGAACGCCGACAGCTCCCTTTGCTAACCGTGGCCTTAGGAGCCGCTTCCTCAGGCTTCTCCTCCATCACCGACCTTGATTGCCCCAAGTCTGCGTGCCACCCTCGGCGCGAGCCTGGACAGTGAGGTAGGCCAGCCTGCGGTGCGCCTTGAACCTGTGGGCGTGCTGCTCCTCCTTCGCGAGCTCTCCCTGGGCACAACTAGCTTGCCCCGGGCTCCTCCACTGATTATTGGTGGCGAGTGGTTGAAGTCGATCTTCGGTTCCTCATCAGGAGGTGGATCAGTGCCTGGCTGGGTCCCTTGCAGGGCCCGCCCGGCTATCGTGGGGGCGCTAGCCCCCAGGCCCCTGCCGAGAAGGGGCGAACCACTCCAGGGTCCTCCGCCAGCGTCGATGGCGGAGGATGATGTTGGCGACGTGCTGAAGCATGCGCGGGAGCGCAGCGCTGTCCGACGAGAGTTCCTCCAGAAGGCGACAGACGGAGTGAGCCAGCTTGGTGCAGAGCTTGCAGGCGAGGATGCGCGTCTTGAAGCTGAAGGCATGCGGCTGGTCGAGGAGCGGCGCAAGCTGAAGGCGGCCATCGGTCTCGCGCACCATCAACGCGATCTCGACAATGCCAAGGCCGAGGCATCTCTGGTGGCCTCTCGGGAGGCCTACTCCCGAGCCATCGAGGAGGCCTAGGAGGCGGATCAGCGACGTGAAGCTGCGGAAGAGCGCGTGTGGGAGCTCCAAGACTGGTGTAACTCCCTGGAGCAGTAGGCGGAGTTGCACCGGGCCGCCCTTGCGTCGCTGAAAGGGGGGCCCGCTAAAGAGGAGGAGCTCCGGAAGCGCGAGGAAGCACTGACATTGGAGGCTACCGAGTGCAACCTTGATCTTGAGTGGCTGGAGACGAGGGAGTGCCAGGTCACCCAGGAGGAGGATGACGTCGGCGCGCGGGAGGCCCGGATCCATGAGAAGATCGACCGTCGCGTGGCGGAGGCTCGCGCTGTTCTTGAGCGCGAGTATGGAGAGCGGCTAGAGCTGATCAAGGCTGAAGCCGCAGGCAGGACGGCTGCTCTCAGGACCAGGCTAACTGAAGCCACACAGCGAGCTGAGGCCACCGCCGTCGCGCTAAGCTCGGCGCAGGCTGAGTTGGCCTCCTCCCGCGTCGAACTACTTCTTCTTCAACGGCAGGTTGAGGATGCCGAGGCCGTTGCGCAGCAGCATGCAGACGAGATCCGCCAGCAGCAGACGCTGGAGCACATGCATGGCCCCATGCTCCGGACACTCAGGGAAAGGGCAAACGCGGCCTTGGGCAACATCTCCGAGGAAGTCGCTGAGGAGCCGCATGTGACCAACTACGCCGGCAATCTCCGATTCTTCACTAGCGTGGTGACGCATCTAGAGAACCGCTCTGAGAGTTCTCGCCAGCTGGTGGAGGAACGGAGCCGCGGCCTGTTTGCGCGGGCATTCTCCCACGTCTTCAGCTATCTCCAGAACATCGACCCCCTCTTCGACTTCGATGCCGCCATCGCCCCGGTGCCTGAGGCCGTCCGAGGCGACCTAGCACGGTGCATGGAGGACAATGTAGATGCACTCGTCCGGGCCTTCACCTCTGATGACGATGGGGTGATCATTGCTCCTGATGAAGGCGACGTGGTGAACGGTGGAGAATACGGTGACAACAACGGCGATGAAGAGGCTGGCGGCAACAACGGCGGTGCCAGCGACGCCTCCGGGGACGCCCTGGGGGATGCGGTGAGCGACATGTCCGATTGATCCCGCGCTTCCCCCTACTGTTTGTCCTGCGCAGGAAGAGACTTGGGCGTGGCCCTAAAGGTTGTGAGAGCATTTTGGGAGGGGAAGCCTCTCATGTAAAAAGATTATTGCTTATGTGTTGTCAAGATCGGCGCCGGATGGGTGCCTGCATGATGCCATGATTTTCGCGATGAGTAGGTTGTCGTGGTTTCACCTTGTCTTGGCGGGCCTCGAGTAGGCTCGCATTGTCCATCCGAGGGCCTCATGAGGGTCCCGTTTAACCATGCGTCGAGAGCCTGGCTGGAGCGCACATGCTGGGCCCTGCCCTACTCGCGAGGGGCTCGCGAGAGGGGGCAGCTAGTGTGAATTCCAATTCGAACAGAAATCGGAGCACAAGAAAGCACACGAATAAGACACGACACCCCTCCCCGCATACGCAAACACAAATTCGACTTCAACTTAGATCCGAAACGAGAAAGCTTGTTCGCATGAAAGGAAGCAAAAAGCAAAAGGCTGCGTCCGGCACCTAGTCTAGTCTTCGACGTCTTCTCACCAGCGCGGAGCTAAGCGCTGCCACAGGCATGGGCGGGAGCCCCCGAGGCCCGAGGGCGGCTCTCCGGAGACTCCGGGGCGCGTACAGCCCCAACTCATTATTACGTGAGACTGTCACGGGCAGCGAGCTTCACATGCACTAGGCCTTCTTCATAGGTACTGGCCTTGCTTCATATCGCCAGATGAGGGCCCCGCCTTGCGCCACCCTTGACCACCATCGACGGCGACCGGAAACCAGGATGACGCCAATGGGGAAAAGGGGACGCCAGCGGTTCCCCCGATGACCACGGGTCCTCTGCCGAGGGCAGGCCCTAGGGCACCTCCCCGACAGAGGGCCTACCTCCGAAGAACGCCGTGCTGCGCATGCCGTGGGGAGGAGCCTGGCTCCCGGCCCCTCTCCTGCTGCCCCCAGTGCCCTCCTCCTGAGGGGAGGGAGGTTGACGCACTGGGGCAACCGCCCGCTTCAGCGACCTGAACCTCCTGCGACCCATGGTTTGCGTAATCTTGCTCCTGAGGAATTAGCGGTACCCGATAGTTGCTGCCGCCGACACGGTTGTCATGGCTTCCATGAGGCTCCTGAAGGAGCTCGGCTTCTGGCGCGTCCTCCTCCCAGCCTGGCCCGAGGAACGAGCCATGGTCTTCCTCCAGTGCGTTCTCTCGATCCACCATGTGGGGTACGTAGGCCTCCAGGGTCACTACCCTAAAGGCCTCGCCATAGTGCTCCGTGCGCCATGCAGTTCGACTTGAAGCTCCATCTTGGGGACGGTAGGGCGGTGGCCCGCTAGGGCCATAGGCAGTGATGTGCATGCCCTCGCTTACCAGGGGTGGTGCCGGCGTAGCTTGTCGCCCGGTGCTGATGGCCGGGCTGGTGTTGATGAAGCCTTGAGGTGCGCCTGGGAGCGCGTGGGCACGGATTAGCCCATGTCGTGATCCTCCTGGGGCCTGGGGTGGAAGCTGGACGCAGAACGGGGGTGCCCCTGAAGCAGCAGCATCCAGGAGCTCGGCGATGCGTTCCAGCAGCACATCGTGGCCGCTTTCTTGCAGTCTGCACCGCAGTAGCTCTCGCGCCACTGTGAGCGCGAACTTCATGTTCGCCTGCTCCCATCGGGTGTGCAGCGCTGTGGCCGTGGCATGGCTTGAGGCCCTTGCTACCGATCGTACCTCCCATGGAGTGAGGGGAGGCGACGCCTGACCGCGTCACCCGCGCCCCGCAGCGCTCTGCGGGGCGCGGCCTGCTTGAGGTGCGGGGTTGAGGTCACCTTGGGTAGGTGGCACGGCATGGGCAGGCCATGCCGCCCAGCAGTCGGAGTTGGTCGTCGGGTCGCCGGACATGGAGGCGGTGACGCGGCGGAACGCAGGACGGAAGAAAGAAGATCGCGGTGCACCCCTACCTGGCATGCCAAATGTCGGATGTTGGGTTCTGGCAGACCCTTAAGGTTCAAACTCTAGGGTGCGCACGAAGATCTTCCCCCTACCGATCCACGTCCGATCGCCTCGCGAGAATCGAAGCTAAACGAGGAACAACATGAGGGACACAAGGTTTATACTGGTTCAGGCCACCGTTGCGGTGTAATACCCTACTCCAGTGTGTGGTGTGGTGGATTGCCTCAGGGGCTGATGATGAACAGTACAAAGGATGAACTGCCTCGCGAGAGGTGTTCTTGAGCTAGTGCGATGAACTACTTAGATGAGCTCGATCGCCTATGGTTCTAATGGGGACTCGATGATGTCCCCTCCTACTATGGTGGCCAGTCCCATTTATAGAGGCCCTGGTCCTCCTCCCAAATATTGAGCGGGAAGGGCGCTAACAACGGCCATTTTGAAGGGGAACATCTAGTACAAGTATCCTGACTAAAGTTGGTCTTCGGCTGCCAAAGGCATTGGTGATGACGCTGTCTTGGGCTCCACGGTAACCTCCATCCTGCCGCTCTGATGGTCTTGGTCTCGTTGCACTGGAATGGCAACCTTTGCCTGATGCCTCGGTACTCCACACCTGTGCTTTCCCCCTTTGCACCAAAGAGGAAACAGGACACTGCGCAGGCCGGCGCCCGCCTGGTCTCGATCGTCATGGCTTGCGTCACGAGCACCTCGCGAGGTACCCTTCCTTGATCTCTCCGCCTCCTCGCGAGCCTGCCTGGCGAGGCTGCTCCTGAGGAAGCCTCGTGTCGTCCGCCCCGCGAGGCTTGGCCCCTCGCGAGGGTCTTGAGTCTTGTGCTGATGAAGATGGGCCGTACTTGGCCACCACTCGAGCCACGCCGCAGGCCGCAGGCAGGCAAGTCTGGGGACACCCGTTCCCAGGATGCCGACATAGGCGAAGGAACTAGGTCACGAGGGGCCCATGAGGTAGGGGGCACGCCCTACTCCCTGGGCGCACCCTCCACCTCGTTGGATCTCCGACTTCATCTCCGACTTCATCTCCAAGTCTCGTTGCATCTCCGACTTCATCTCCAAGTCTCCTAGTTTGCTTCCGGTCCAAGAAAGATCATCGCGAAAGTTTCATTCCGTTTGGACTCCGTTTGGTATTCCTTTTCTGCGAAACTCTAAAACAGGCAAAAAAAATAGAAACTGGCTCTGGGATCTAGGTTAATAGGTTAGTCCCAAAAATAATATAAAATAGCATATAAATGCATATTAAACATCCAAAATAGATAATATAATAGCATGGAACAATAAAAAATTATAGATACGTTGGAGACGTATCACCAGCCCACCTCCGGTGCCCATCTTCTGGTATTTAAGGTCTTTTGACATAGAAAAAATAAGGGGAGGACTTTCGGGATGGAGCGCCGCCGTCTCAAGGCCAAACTTGGGCAGGAGCACTTTAGCCCTCCGGCGGAGCGATTCCACCGGGGGAACTTCCCTCCCTGAGGGGGAAACTGAAGTTATCGTCATCACCAACAACCCTCTCATATTTGGGGAGCCAATATCCACCAACATCTTCAACAACACCATCTCCTCTCAAACCCTAGTTCATCTCTTGTGTTCAATCTTTGTACCGAAACCTCAGATTGGTACCTGTGAGTGACTAGTAGTGTTGATTACATCTTGTAGTTGATTACCACCATATGGTTTATTTGGTGGAAGATTATATGTTCAGGTCCATTATGTTATTTAATACCCCTATGATCTTGAGCATGAATATCATTTGTGAGTAGTGTTATGGTACTAAGTCTGACAGTAAGTATAGGGGGTACGTATAAGCAGGCAAGGTCCTACACTACAAAAAAAAGAACATCCGTGACATTTTGGGCCGAACGAATTTTTTTTCTATCATACATATGACACTTCTATGACGATAATTGTGACAAAACCCGGTATCATCATAGATGTGGTGGGCTCCTACTTCTATGACAAAAAATCATGACAGAAAATGGGCTTTTCGTCCTGGGCGGGCCGGAGACGTAGCTGCATGACATTCTTTGGGCCGTCCATGACGGAAAAAACCATGGTAGAAGCGAGGGGGAGGAAAATTTCGGGGAGTTGCCGGTTACGGTGGGAGAGCGATGCGCGTTTCTCTCGTACGTACGCGTGTGTGTGGAAGGCGTTGGCTCTAACTGAACCCGAGCGATTGCACTGCAGGCTACGCATCACTGAACCCGAGCGATCGATCGATGGCTGTTAACTGAACCCGATGGAGCGATTCCTTTGCTACTACTACTATCTGAAGCCGATCGATGCTGCCTCTGGGATGAACAATGAGCGTTACGACGGGGGGGGGGGGGGGGGATGAACAGTGAGCGGTGGCGTTGCCTTTGGATGAACAGGAACCCGTGGTGTGGAGGGCTGGATGAACAGTAGACGGTGGAGGGGTGGCCGTGGAGGGGTGGTTGAACAGGACCCCGTGGTGTGGACTGCTGGATGAACAGTAGACGGTGGAGGGGTGGCCGTGGAGGGGTGGTCGAACAGTAGCCGGTGGAGTAGCGTGCGATGGAGGCTGGATGAACAGGAGCCCGTGGAGGCTGGAGGAGGTCGACGGTAGCCTGTGGAGGCTGGAGGAGGTCGACAGTGGAGATGTACAGTATCCCGTGGAGTCCCATTTTGCGGTACGCCACAACCCCCCCGCCCCGTTTCGACCGTAGTGCTCCAACACAAGTCTGTTTCGTCCGTTTTGTGGTACGCCACACCCCTCCCGATCAACAGGACCCCCGTTTCGACCGTAGGAGGTCCGATTCCTCCGTTCTGCGGTACGCCACACCCCTCCCGATCAACAGGACCCCCGATTCGACCGTAGGAGGTCCATTTCCTCCGTTTTGCGGTACGCCATGCCTCATTTCCATCGCCTGTTCCGTCCAAGCCCTCTCGATGAACACGACCACGCATTCCGTTCTGACCCAGCCGTTTGGCTCCCCATGAACACGACAACGACGCTGTTTCTCCGTTCCGACCCAGCCATGTATGTATGCGCGATAGGCGTTAGAGACCCTGCCCGTATGTACGTACGTGGCCGCATTTTCTTTCTTGCCCCCTCGCCACTGTACATACGTGTACATGCTACGTGCGCGCCTCTACATCCACCAGTATATATGTACGTACACGTTCGCGACCAGAATGACAACGCTACGTACGCTTCGACTAGGTGGGTCCCGACTGTCAGGCACTTCCTTGCATGCGACGATGTAGCTGGTGGGTCCCAGCAGTCAGGGGGGCGAATCATTTTTTTCGGATGCACTTCCTTGCGTGCGAAGATGTAATTGGTGGGTCCCAGCAGACAGGGGGCAATGTTTTTTTCGCTAAATACGGTGGCCCGTCCGGTGGGTCCCTGCTGTCAGGTGGAGGAATAATTATTTTGCGCATAATAAGGAGGCACTTCCTTGCTGCGGCCGTGGACCCAGCTGTCAGCCTCTCCACGTACAGTCCATGTCCGATGGAAGCCATTCCTTGACCACGTTAACCACGCCACGCCGAGAGCACCAGGGCGGTGGACAACGGCGAGGCCTAGGAAGGGGACGACGCGGAGCGGGCAAGACGCGGAAGTGGATGCCCACGTGTAGAGGAGTATGAGGGTTCACTCGTTCGGCTGCGGTGTGAGGCTGTCGTCACCGCAGAATAACAGGGGGTGTGGGTGCGTAGAGGGATGGCCTGGGCAGCGGTGGGAGTAGTAGGGGGCGGTGAGGCCTCCGCGGCATCACAACCGGCCACGGGCGGCAGGAGCAGGCGACACGACCGGCGCTGCTTTGGGCGGCTGGAGCAAGAAGACCAGAGGTTGAAGAAGCACTACGGTCGTTGGATGGACATCATACGGTCACTGGAGCTAGAATCGTTCATATATTGACTAAAGTTGACAAAGGCCTCCGTGCCAGTCAACTTAGTAGGCCCACAAGTCAGCCCCCCACCAAGGTTGGTCCCTATCTAGCAGGGGGGTATTCATTTTTTTGTTCGTAATAAGGAGGCACTTCCGGTGGGTCCGAGCTGACAGCGGGGGGGGGGGGGGGGACGTTTTTTTTGTGAAATACGATGGCCCGTCCTGTGGGTCCCAGCAGTCAGGGGGAAACGTTTTTTTCGCAAAATACTGGTGACCCGTTCGGTGGGTCCCTGCTGTCAGGTGGAGGAATAATTATTTTCCGCGTAATAAGGAGGCACTTCCTTGCGGCTGCCATGGACCTAGCTGTCAGCCTCTCCATGTACAGTACTCTTCCGATGGAAGTCGGTCGTTAAACACATTGACCACGCCGTGCCGAGAGCACCACGGCGGTGGACGACGGCGAGGCCTAGGAAGGGGACGACGGGGAGCCGGGGAAGACGCGGCAGTGGAAGCCCGCGCGGAGAGGAGTACGAGGGTTCACTGGTTCGGCTGCGGTGTGAGGCTGCTGTCGCCGTAGGGCCTGGCCAGCGGTGGGAATAGTAGGGGGAGGTGAGCCCTCCGCGGCAGCACAACCGGCCACGGGAGGCAGGAGCATGCGGCACGACCGGCGCTGCTTTGGGCGGCTGGAGCAAGAACACCAGAGGTTTAAGAAGCACTACGGCCGTTGGATGGCCATCGTACGATCACTGGAGCTAGAATCGTTCATATTGACTAAAGTTGACAAAGGCCCCCGTCCCCGTCAACTTAGTAGGCCCACAAGTCAGCCTCCCACCATGGTGGGTCCCAGCTAGCAGGGGGAGTATTCATTTTTTTGTGCGTAATAAGGAGGTACTTCCGGTGGGTCCGAGCTGACAGCGCGGGGAACGTTTTTTTCGCGAAATACGCTGGCCCGTCCGGTGGGTCCCAGCAGTCAGGGGGGGAAACGTTTTTTTCGCGAAATAAGGTGGCCCGTCCGGTGGGTCCCCACTGTCAGGTGGAGGAATAATTATTTTGCGCGTAATAAGGAGGCACTTCCTTGCGGCCGCCTGGACCCAGCTGTCAGCCTCTCCACGTACAGTACTCTTCCGATGGAAGTCGGTCGTTGACCATGTTGACCACGCCGTGCCGAGAGCACCAGGGCGGGGGTCTGGACGACGGCGAGACCTAGGAAGGGGACGACGCGGAGCCGGGGAAGATGCAGCAGTGGTAGCCCGCACGGAGAGGAGTACGAGGGTTCACTGGTTCGGCTGCCGTCGCCGCAGAATAACAGGGTGTGTGGGTGAGTAGAGGGATGGCCTGGCCAGCGGTGGGAGTAGTACGGGGCGGTGAGGCCTCCGCGGCATCACAGCCGGCCACGGGAGGCAGGAGCATGCGACACGACCGACGCTGCCTTGGGGGGCTGGAGCAAGAAGACCAGAGGTTAAAGAAGCACTACGACCGTTGGATGGACATCGTACGATCACTGCAGCTAGAATCGTTTATATTGACTAAGTTGACAAAGCCCTTGGTACGCGTCAACTTAGTAGGCCCACAACTCAGATTTGGAAGAGAACATATAGCCCATTTGCGATTTGTAAGAATGTACAGCCCATTTTTTAATTCTAATGGAATTTACTACAGCCCATTTACGGGTTTGTTAAAAGTACAGCCCAACTTCTAGGTAGGACAACGATTAATAATTTCAAACAACCGCTCAAAACGGAATTCAAAAAAAATTCCCACATTTTGATGGGATCCGAAATATTTTTATCCGAAATTTCTAGTCAGGTTAAATATAATTTCAAAATAAAGTTGTATCACGTTAAAATCCAACGAAATATCGCGCGCGCAACAAGTAATGAAATTAAAATTTCTAAATTCCAAAAATAATATATTTTTCAAACTAATTACGTGTTTGGTGCATAGTAATTACCCAGTTATTATAATTACATCCCATTTATTATTTCTTAAAGTCCATTTTCTTGTTAAGCCTAATGCATACCTCCTAGGAAACTTTGGAGCCCAGCGGGGTGGATAACAAGTTGACCCGGATATTGTGTACAACTGTCGGCCCAGTTGCATTGCTGATGTTCAAAAAAAGGCCTGTGTAGTACAGTACAACCTAACATGGTTACTCAGCCCACATTCAGGGGCGCCGGAAAGGCCCAAACAAGGCTTCTGTACAACTTTTTGAAGTCACTGAGCTCAATTAATAACTTAAGAAAAAAGTTAGATTACAGTGGAACCTAATTAAAAGCTGTCACGAGCAAATAAATAATTCAACGGGTCCCACTTGTGCGTGTGCATGTGTGTGTGTGCGTGTGTGTGTGTGTGAAAGAGAGAGAGAGATAGAGAGAGAGACCCATCGGTCGATGCTCGTAAATACATCTTTTAGCCATATGCATTGCTGATGCTCAGTAAAAACTTATATAATTGACACAATCATATAGAACATCATAGCACACTGAACTTGCATACAAAAATTTCACGCAGGCGGCACAATCAGGATGGAAGCAGTGGATCGCTACGGGAAGGGGTATGCTGAAACCAACGAAGTCGCACATAATGGTTCACCGTCTTTATAAATGACGGGGAAATATCTTGAATGTTGTGCAAAGAAAACAGACAGACAACACAATAAGTTCTGCTAGCACATTAAGTTGACATACAACCCTTTCTAAAAAAAGTTCAGGTACAAAATTAGAACAGGTCACAATCAAATGTACTGGCATATCAGTGCTTCAGACCCATAGCTCGGATTAAACTAGTACTATCTATCAAGATTCAGTTGTTACCTCAAATTAGAGCACATCCAGGCGGCCAGCCCTGCCTCTTCTCCCAAAGAAGCAGTGGCCTCCGCCGCGCGATGGAGTAGGCCTCGTGCCATCCATCGTTCCGAGCAACACGGGGAAAGTCTGACGTTGACTCCTGTAATGGACGTCGTCGACGGACCCTGGCACCAGCGGGGGCGGCAGGACTTCGATTGATGGATTGACCACTTCTTCGACATGCACGAACACTCGATAGAGGTACATCCCTAATGTGGTCCGCGGCGGCCTTGGTGGCGACGAATAGTACAACCCCGGTTCCTGCACCGGTATCTCAACACCAATCACCTTCGGTATGGTGGACGACTTCTTCATCCATGCCATAACCGTCAGAGCCCAGCTGTCTGGAGGAACAAACAAACTTACGAGCTCACCTCCAAGGTCATTGATAAGCTCGTTCATGGACTCGCTATTCCAAGCACGTCGAGGCATGCCGTGGAAGGTAAGCTTTGTTAAAAACTCAAGCTCAGAGGGCACCGAGCCCCATCCTGGGTGCCACCGATCAAAGCTCACCAGCGCGCCATCACAGAACAAACACCGGGAAGATTCGAACACACGACTGCAGTCGAAAGTTGTTTGGAACCTAACGAAGAAACCAGCCGATGGCGGACAGACTTCGACGAGCAAGTCACTTATTTGGATGTCGTGCGCAATGCCAAGAGCTTTGACAAGGTCGTCCAGCGAGACGGGAGGCCGGTCATCGTTGATGGTTACCATCAGCACTTTGCCGGCAAACTGGTCATCAAGCACCGCCATGCCACTGTTGAGCGACAGCATGCATCGACCGAAGGCAGGACAAACCTCAGGATCTCCGGCTCGAAGATCCGCATTGACCGGTGACATGATAGTGCGCTTGAGTACAGGGAGTACAGGAGGGGGATTTGGGGGAACTAGAGTAGGAATCGAGATTCCAGAGGTGGGGGAGGGGCGGGAGACTGGGGATGAAAAGGTAGCATGAATTTCGAGCACGCGCCAATATGCTCTCGGCGCGCAAGCGCACGAAAACACCGGTGGTGCCCACATGTCGGCCTAAGAGTCCTTATTCTTTCTTTTTTGGAGAGCCCGGCCTTTTTTCAGGATCTTTTGAGAGCCCGGCCCGAGATTCATAATTGACATGTTTGGCATTGCGTTACTACTCGGCCTATATTCAACGACACCTCACTGGCCCAAACAAGTGTACATCATCGAAAAGACAGTGAGCTCAAATTATATAACTTGAAAAAAGGAGATATACTCTAAACACTGGAGAATGGTGATGCCCTCATTTAGCCCACCAGTAGTTCGAGACAATAAACAGTTCGAAACAACGATATATACAACATTCAAACACTGACTAGTGACTACTACTGACATAAACAGCAACACATGATAGTTCATAAGAAGTCTTGCTACACCACCAAAACGTACCCATCTGCAGCGCTCAGACTCTCGTGATCCAGACGAGAATGACATTCTAAACAGAAGCAACTATTACATAGAAAGAGTGACATAGACGAGGATGACCAAATGACAAGGAATATGCATAACAAAAGAAAGAACTACCCATCCAGAACCAGCAGCATAGACAACAAAGTCATTCGAAGAGATGATCCAACACCATCATAATTTGCAGCCCCGCTTCAGCGACCAGTGATCCGGAGACACCAGTACTCCACCCTTTCGATGCAACAGCCCAATTACCTATCAACCTGAAGGCTTGAACCACATCACTGCCTGTCGTAATTGAGACATCCAAGGATCAAAGTTAATCCGGATGCCTTTGTCATTCTCACCTTCTTTTGGCTGCAGGCTGTATCGTTGACAATCAGGGGAGTATGCTCCCGAACTCCTAAGGCTCACCATGTAGACATAGTTTTCCATAGCAAACAGAGCCTCTCTGCCATCAAGTTCCTTGCCAACGGTGATCTCCTGGTTAATCGGATAATTGAGTCCGAGAAACAGAGAGTGTGAACCAAGGCTGTTTACCCGCCTCCAACTAAAAAATCCTAAAGGCCCCAACAAGCTGGTATCCTGCTCATAGACGTAACAGCCACTGTCCGGATACTCACGTATTACACGGTGCTTGTATACAGTGGGTTTTTTGCAATATAACTTTTCCGGCTCATGTGTCCGAATGATCATCAGTCTTTTGTCGTCATCTGATCGAGCGAGGAACCAGTTGTGCTTCCCTGTTTTTGGCAAAGGTGGTGTAATTACAAAGGGCAGTAACTGTAGGGACACTGCATCATATCAAAAAGGACAGGCATTGTTAATGTAAGATCAGCATTGTTCAGAGTATGAGTAGGATAATGCAAGAAACAACATTGATATGTCCCTGTTGGAACTGGGAGGAAAATACAGGGAAATGTATACTGGGTTCGAAAATATAGAAGTGTCATGCATGGTTATACTCATGTTATCTCGCAATCGATTCTTCACAGGAAACTACCATGTCATGCATGTTATGTAATCATGTTCTGTCCTCACAAACAAATTCTTCAAGGTAACTAACAGACCATGCATTGTTATATACTCGTGTTCTGTGGGCAAAATTTTTGTGAGGATATTATTCTAGCCATTGATTGCTGAAGGGCGAATATAGGTATGTACACATGGTAAGCATTGCAGGATTTCACTACTTCCAAATATAGAGTTCTCCATATGCACATTTACTTCCCTAATGTATGGTTAGATGAAACCAACAGTGTGGTGCATGTTTCTGCATCATGAAAATGAGGAAACTAACATGGCCATTGATACACACTCATATTTAGTAGTAGTATATAGATTACTGTAAAATAAGGATAATATCCATATATTCCTAACCGTTTGATTATTCAGGGTACAAATTGGCTGTAATGACATGGTCACAATCGCATGAATTAACTCATTCCAAATATAGCTGATTTACGGCGTCTCTAATATATTGCCATAGTTCTACTCAAATTCTGCTCAAACAGGGATATGCCAATCATCACAAAAAGTTCAAACAGTGTCATGGCGTCATCATTAACATGAGACGGAAACAACTTACACGCGCCGTCCCAGCAATACGTGGTGCCATCTGCTTTGTCGATCGCGTAGATGATGCCATTGTGTTCAATAGCATCATAGAAGTGTGTATCAGCTTTGACGATGATCCACTGCGAGCCGAGTTGTCTCCAGCTAAAAAAGGCACCGGCGTAAAGATAGGCGAGTCCGCGGTCGAACAAGGCAATTAGCTTGAAGTCTGCGTAATTCGCATGTCGTGTGGGTACTTGGCAGATTACAATCTTCTGCAAAACAAGGTCCGTCCAACTGACGTAGTAATCTAGATGACTTGGACCGCGATGGTAATACTCTATATAATCCAACGGAGGAAGGATAATCTCATGGGAGGTCTGGAAGTTCACGAGCACCAACTTTTTACCGTCTTCTCTGAAGGCAGCCATCCAGTGGGAGTTCATGCCGACCCAGTACATACCTGCCAAGAAGTTTCGGGCGATGGTGATCGGATCGATGTCGAGGGAAATGATGTACGGCGACACACTACATACCTGCAAAGAAGTTTCGGCTAATGGAGATCGGATTGAAGTCGAGGGGCATCATGCACGCCTCCGTATCATGGTGAGCCAATCTCGCAAGACCAGATAGCAGCAAGCAGGCTGTCTTGAAAAGCTTAGGCCTCGCTTAGACGATGGCCGTGTGCATGTCCCTCGAGCATGCAGCCAGCCGCAGGGCGGTCAACATATCCATACACGAACAACAAAGGTCGAGGATGTCACTGGGGAGATTGCTCCAATCGCGGCTCATATGGATGCTGCGCGGTTCGCGTTCGGCCATGGTGGAGTTTGGAAGGGGGCTTGATTTACGGGGGAGAAGGATGTCGGTGCTGGAGCGGCTAGCGAGGGAATAGTGGTACTGGGGGAGGCAAGTGAGGCGATGGTACACGGGGGCATAGTGAGATGGAGACAGAGATGGAGACGGAGAAGGAGATGGAGATGGAGTGGTGCTATGGGAGTGGAGAGGGAGACGAGGCGAGGCGCCAATGTGCTGTACAATGGTGGTGACAGACTGCACAGTGCACAGGGTGAGGCTGACTTTGGTAACCCGAACACGCCGCCTCGCCTGGACTAGTGTCAGGCGCAGGGTGTTGTCACTTCACTGTGAGGACCGGATGAATAGTATTTTGACCATCAAGTGTACCACAGTTGTACTACTACTACTACTACTACTAGTAGTAGGAACATGAGTACTCCAGTATTGTATAGCAGAAATAGGTCTCCCGTGATAGCATGCCTGTTCACTTCATCGTTCAGGTATCATCCATATTGCGAGCAGAACCAAATTCTCGTGCATGCCCAATCAACGCCCTGCCGCGATGCATGCAGTGGTCGTTCTGGTGCATCAAGGACGGCATGCAGATCGTTCCACACTTGAGAAGAGGAAAAATGGAAAGGTAGAACGCGGCAGCAGAGGAAGAGAACGCTGGCTAACGAGGCTGGGAGGGGATCGAGCAGGAAGTTAATGCTCCACGCCTAAAGGTTTTGGGAAAACCTGATTTTCATAAGGTGACTTATACTCACCTAAACGGAGGGAGTATTCCTTAACCAGAGAATGTTGTGTCTCCCACTCACGGGCTCAAAAAAAAGCTACGACACATTTTTTATCTGTTTGCATAGGTCCCACCTATCAGGAAGGATGGGCACGTACACGAACAGGTACGACTCCTCAGTCTACCCGCATAGCCTTTTCGTTTAGTCTACCTAGCCGTCTAATCAACTGCCTGCACGCCACTTCTCCCATTTACTTCTCCATCGGGAACCGATTCGCCTCGGCTTCTTCACCTCCCCTTCGTCTTCATTTGCATCCAAACCCCACTGCGTTCACATTGTTTTAACCTCTTTAAATAATCATCTACTACTTCAGTTAGACTAGCCATCTAATCCTAATTCTCCAAACCATAGCCCTCCGTTCCAGCGGTTCCAAATGGCGAAAGAGATCGAGATGCAGGTTTTTAGCGTCCAACATGTCCTCGTCGAAGGCTCGATGCGCATAGTTGCCACCGTCACCGTCAACCCAAGGGTTGTTCGGCAGTGGATCAACAATGTATCCAACTCCCTCGAAAAGGTAGAGACGAGGGTCATCGGTCTCGACGCAGAGTACACGGAGCGTGCCCCTAGGAAGATCCAGCGTGCTGCCGTCCTTCAGCTGTGCCTCGAAGATGATGTTTTGGTGTACCACATCATACACTCGCCCTCCATACCAGGTGAGCTTCACGATTTCTTGTCTCGGGAGGACGTATACTTCTGTGGGGCAGCCATCGAAGGGGACAAACAGAAGCTGGAGCCGTACAACCTTGATTTGAAAAGCATCGCTGACCTACAAACCAGAATCAAAATTCCTGTAGAAGATTGTGCTAAACAGACACCATCCCTATTCGACGTAGCAAATTTTGTGCTTGGTACAAATCTTCAGAAGGGTGACGAGACGGTGGCATTAAGGTCGTCTGGATGGGAGAATTATCCCTTGACGTACAAGCGGATAAAATATGCTGCCCTCGATGCCCGTGTGAGTTTCAAGATAGCTGCAAGGTCCAGAGAGCTTGTTGCGAAGCCGTCTCCCACAGAGAATGAGAACAAGAAGAAGAAGAAGAAGAAGAAGAAGAAGAAGAAAACGCTGCACCAGCAGGAGGGCATTATGGATGGATGAACTATTTCCTCTCTTGTAAAAAAATTATTCCCTCTCGGTGTATATTGATATAGATGGACTATTTCGATGGTGTGCATGTCTTTGGAACAGAGTAGTAGCATGGGTCCGCTTGACTATAAGGAACTATTTATCCGCATATATAGCTTTCTCTACTACTCCTTCCAGTGATCGATATACAGTGCATGTGTCCGTAGACATGACAGCTTGTCCATGGAAGTTCAACTACGACGACCATCACGTTTCATCTCGCGATTCCCACGACGCCTCTCCAACCCACGGCACCACGCCCCCCGACGTGCGCCTCACCCCTCTCGGCCGTACCGCCCCTCTGCCTTTGTGTGCATGACATGTGGGCCACCTAAAATGCGTTGAACATCAAGTTTCTACCACAGCCACCCGCGATTCTCACAACGCCGCTCGAATCCATGAAACCACACGTCCCCCGACCTGCGTCTCACCCCTCTTGGCCCCACTGCCCCTCCGCCTTCGGGAGCATTACATGTGGACCAGTCACCTATCGGGTCCACATGTTATTGACTCAAAGGTAGGTGTAGTAAGGCGCTGAAGCTCAGTCCCGACGGCCCTGAGAGGGAAATGTAACTTCTGCGCCAGGGCTTGTGGTGCTCCCACAGCACAAACTTGTGCCCAACTCGAGATTTGTTTCTTTACTATACATGCGCACAACGATTTAATGGACATTGTAATCTCAACATGTGATGGGGAGCTCTAAATTTGAATTTGAAACTTATAAAACAAAAAGATTCAAAACAAATAAACTGGGAGAGAGGGAGTATATCGTAGGATGTGTCCTATACAAAATAAGTCCCCTGGTTTGTCACCGCGAAGATGCGGTTAGAAAGGAGCACAACGTCTTCCTACTCATACGACAACATATCGGCCGCAGACAGCATGGTCTGCCTTTGACCACCATGTGCAAGGTTCGTGCTATCTTTTATTCAATCTCACCGTGGTTCCATCGTACCAATTCATGCGGTGGCCCGTTGCATGGCTGATCCCAATGTTGGACAAAGGTTCTACGGGAATGGTGTCACCGTTGTAAATGTTGTGCAAATATATGTTGGTACCCTCCCGTACATATGCAAGCCAATCTCCACTAGCACCAAGCCTAGCCTGTGAAGCAGTGGGCAGGGGGAGAATTAGGAAATGGACACGGAAGTAGTCTTTAGAATGCATTTACTACATGATCAAACTCATCTTACCTACTCATCGGAGGAAATCCGAGTGCCCCTAGACGTCGGCATCTCAAGGGGCGTCAACTTGCAGCTACGGCCACGCCGCGCTGGAGAGACCCCCAAGGAAACATCCTCGTGCATTCCACGGAACATCAAGATGCATTTGTATGAGTAGTTTATCTTGTGAGAGAAAAGGATGAACGAGGGAAGGCCTCTAGAGATAGAGATGGACACTACTACTACCAATGTGCTGGCCCGTGCGTTGCAATGGATCCAAACTAGTAGAATAATACTTGTTCACGTGCTTCAAATATAAACACTCTAGTTTTGATATGCATGTGTCAGCAGACACGACAGCTTGTCCATGGAAGTTGAACCACAACGACCATCACGTTTCTTGTTTCTACCACTGCCACACCCACACGTGATTCCCACGACGCCGTCCAACCCACGGCACGATGTCCCCCGACGTGGACATGGATCCTTTGACGTGGCTATCACCGCCTTGCCCTGCCTTTCTTTCACTGACAGGTGGGACCCACGCCTATGGGTCCCACATGTCAGTGACAGAATGGTAGGATTGTTCGTGCCCCTCATCCCTCTCGGCCCCACCGCTCCTCTGCCTTTGTGTGCATGACATGCGGGCCAGCTGAACTGCGGCGACCATCAACTTTCTACCACAGACACACCCGATTGGACGCGGTTTGCCTGCTCCGCTGCTGTGCTTCGATCTGTACTCCGGCACCATCGAATTTTCACCCAGCGGTTGTGACACATTTCGTCCCGGGCATCAATCCTCAGCTGGAGTACTTATGTACTACAGGTAGTACCCGCCGGTGTGGCCATTTACGCCTCGTAACGCCCCGACGCCCAGCTGTGGTACCCTCTCCACGGCCATGCCACCACCGGCCTGTTCATCTCGAACAAGTGAGTCGTGAACCACGCCACCACCATGAGAATGACATGTGGGCCAGCCGCATTTAAGGCCCACATGTCATTGACTCATAGGCCGGGCACTAAGCCACTGAAGTTTGGTCCCGTGGGCCCCGAGAGGAAAATGTAACTCCTACGGCAGGCCTTGTGGTGCTCCCGCAGTACGAGCTCATGCCAAAACTGGAATTTGTTTCTTACTACTACTAGTACTAGTAGGAAGGTACACGTGCATTGCACGCATGAGATTCTGGTGGTTTGTGCATTATGCTTCTACATGTGGAGTTTTCTGGATTCTAACATGTGGCAAAATTTGGTGGAATGTAAGGTTAGGCAAGTTTGATTAACTTAGGTGAGTGTTTGGTTCAAGCCACACCTTAGTCAAGCCACACTGGCCCCACATGACATACACACAAAAAATGTGGCAAGATTCCCTTAGGCTTGCCAACTTGTGGCAAAATTTGGTGGAATGTAAGGTTAGGCAAGTTTGATTAACTTAGCTGAGTGTTTGGTTCAAGCCACACCTTAGGCAAGCCACACTGGCCCCACATGACATACACACAAAAAATGTGGCAAGATTCCCTTAGGTTTGCCAACTTGTGGCAAAATTTGGTGGAATGTAAGGTTAGGCAAGTTTGATTAACTTAGGTGAGTGTTTGGTTCAAGACACACCTTAGGCAAGCCACACTGGCCCCACATGACATACACACAAAAAATGTGGCAAGATTCCCTTAGGCTTGCCAACTTGTGGAAAAATTTGGTGGAATGTAAGGTTAGGCAAGTTTGATTAACTTAGGTGAGTGTTTGGTTCAAGCCATGCCTTAGGCAAGCCACACTGGCCCCACATGACATACACACAAAAAATGTGGCAAGATTCCCTTAGGCTTGCCAACTTGTGGCAAAATTTGGTGGAATGTAAGGTTAGGCAAGTTTGATTAACTTAGGTGAGTGTTTGGTTCAAGCCACACCTTAGGCAAGCCACACTGGCCCCACATGACGTACACACAAAAAATGTGGCAAGATTCCCTTAGGCTTGCCAACTTGTGGCTCTCATTTTGAAGAACTTATAGGCTGTTTGGATTGTGACTATCTTTGCCATATATTGCCACATGATTTTTGCCACACTTGCCTTATTTGAGTTGCTCAAATTGTAAGCCACACTTTGGCTTGCCTAAGGGAATCTTGCCACACTTTTTGTGTCTATAACATGTGGGGCTCACTGCTCATAAAAAAAATCCTTGCCTTAGGTGTGGCTAGAACCAAACACCTACCTAACTTGGTCAAACTTGCCTAAGGTTAGGTGTGGCAAAGTGTGGCAAGGTGTGGCTAGAAACCAAACAACCCCTTATTAATAACTTTGCCTGAGCTTAGTTGTGGCAAAGTTAGTCATGAATTAAGTTCAACCATGGAGTCTTCTAGATTATACATGTGGCAGAATCTGGTGGATGATATCCAATGGCCAGTAGTGCTCGGATTTGCCATCTTTGTACCGTCGGATTGGCTTCATCCAACGACCAACTATCAAAGTTTTTCACACACTATATAGGGGGTATAGATATAGATGTGCCGGTCCGTTGCAATGGATCCAAAGTATATGTATTTAGTGGAGTGCACTCTAAACACATTATCTATTTATTTTTCTCTAACCTTCCGTAGCCATGCAACCAAGCCACATAAGCTTCATGGGTGCCCCCCACATCATATTATTCATACTACGTTGATTGAAAAAAAGATAAATCACCCAAAACAAGATCTTCCCGTTTTTTGTTCCTACGATGTTGTGCCGTGCACGTATCTACTAGTTTTATAGTGGTAGTACTAGTAATATAATAGTATTAGGAGTACAAACTTGGTAGGAGTGGTACTAATACGGAATGCTCCTACTCTATCAACGAGCCCCGTCTGATACAAAATTTCTTGGCTTCCGTGCTATAGCTAGATCTTCCCCTTGTTTCTGTTTACCAACCAGGCGGCGGGCGGGGTGTCGGTTTGCTCAACGGGCGGTCCCACATGAAAGTGAAAATGCTAGGCATAGGGGCGGAGCTACGTGAGGGCCAACATGTGCCCTGGCCCGCCCAACCTAGCAGGATTTTCGTAGTTGTACATCTAGTTTTGAGGCATGGAACGTCAACGCAAGGGTAATTTCTATAGCCTGGCTAGACTGGCACGCCCAACGTTTTGCTTCAAGCTCCGCCACTGCTAGGCAACACGCCTTCCCTAAGCTATGTGTCGTGCCGGACGGGCCGTGTTGTACTCCCGATTCCCGGGCGTGTGGGGTGTGATGCGAACGTGGCAGGCCTTTTCCTTTTACTAGCAATATGCCCGTGCGTTGCGACGGATCCAAAGTAGTAGAATAGTAGTATTTGTTCACAAACTTGAAAGAAATCACTATTGTTTTGATATACTCCTAATATATTACTCCCTCCGTACCTAAATATTTGTCTTTTTTGAGATTTCAAATGGACTATCACATACGGATTATATAGACATATTCTAGTGTTTCTAGCAAGATGCCCGCGTGTTGCACGAAGTTGATGGAAAAGGTAAGCACAACTTATAAATTAACGGATGGAGTACTAGTTACAGTGATGCATATAATTAAGCAAAGGGATTGCACATGTCGGTATTGACTGGAACGAGAATGCAACAACACAATAAGAATTAAGGCCACGATGATGCGATCGCAGTGGTGGTTACAGAAGGCAAGAAGAAAGATGGATCCACGAACGTACGACCTCCTCCTCAACTTAGTGCACCAGGCCACCGTCCGGCGGCTAAGGAGTGGCGGCTTTTGTGGCGAGGTCGAGGTGCTTCTCAATAAAGGCATCCAAGGCTTCCAGCCGGTTGAGGAAGGCCAACATCGTAGCGTCCTCACTGGCCTTGTAGATACCTATGTACACGATTTGCTCGTACGCGTGGATGTGTAGGTCGACGAATTCTTGCAGGGCGAGGCGCCTCGCGGCGAGCGCGACCTCCAGGTGGACATTCTTCGTGGCGTCAGCGGGCAGTCGCAGGGCCACCAGTGCTTGAAAGAGGTTCCGGCCATGGAGGCCGATTAGGGTGGCAGGCAATGAGGAGCCCTGGCGCGCGGGCTGGAGGAGTACGGCGATGTCGTCCGCGAGCTTCTTGAGGACGGTGAACTTGTTGCTGGTGGCAAAGATCATCTGGTCCAACTGAGAGTCGTAGTTGGCGTTGACGGCGGCCATCCACCAGCCGGTCTCCAACACCGTCTGGAGACGATCCTGGGCGCCATGCCGCAGGCCGGCGTCGTGGACCATCTGGCGCAGCCGCTGGCCGCTCACGCGCATCGCTGCCATGGGTCTGGAGCGAGCTCTTTTGCGCTTAGTGTAGGTGCTTAGGCAAGTGCTTAGGTGCGTACAATGTGGTAGATGCATTGGAATGGAGGAGGGGCGCCTTTATATGAGGGCAATGAGGGCAAACTGCGTTGCATTCACATCGTGCAGCCTCTTTTCCCGGAGCTCCTCCCATTACTTCCCTCATGCATTAATTGAAGGAGGATGCATTGGCCGTTCAACATATCGGGAACCGCTACTCCCTCCCTCGTCTGCATTAAAGGCATATCGGGAACTGCGCCGCCCGCTGTCAAATCAAATACTCCCTCCATCTAGGTGAGTATTAGAAGTCATCTTACGAAAACCAAATACTAGTACTAAGACTAGCCACCGTGGGAGTAACTTCAGCAGTAACATCGAGTCCAACTCAGCAAATTTGCTTATGTGGCTAGTTACTGTAACATCATATGTCCCAATGCAATATGAGTCTATAACCTAATAAATGAAGCTTTGCATGTTACCGCACTTATGTTACTACTACCTCTGTCCGGGTTTATTGGTCCCTATTGTATTTCGTGCCAAAATTTGACCATAGATTAAACTAAGAAAATGTTCACGCATGTCACCAAACATTATATTTTTCAAAACTATGTTCAAAGACGAATCCAATGAGATAATTTTTCTTAACATGCACTAACATTTTGTTAGTTAAATCTTTAGTCAAAATTTGGCACAAACTATAAAAGGGACCTATAAACTATAAAAGTTCACGAGCGCTCTCTATATGTACCACCTTTTTTTTAATTTCAAGTTTTGCTCCATTGCGCTATCCATCGATACTACAACTGTACAAAAGTGGAGTATATACATTTTTTAAAAGGCTAGAGGGCGGGGCAGTCTAGCTCGGTCGGTTTCACGAGAGGCAAGGGCCTTTGTGATTTGACGGCTCATTAATGCTGTCAAATCTAATAGTACTGCGCCGCCCGCTGCACGCCCGACACCTCCATTAAACCCCTCCGTTAAACCCACATGCAAACCGAGAATCCTACTCCGGCCACATGTCCGTTCATGAGCGGGCCGGAATTAAACGCAACATCGGCCGAGCTCCTCCCGTCCGCCCTCAGTTTAAACGAGGCCAGACGCCGACCAAGCTCCTACCGTCCGCCCTCTATTTACACGAGGCCAAACAGACAGCGGGCAAGAATCTCACCCCTCCGCCGCTCCCCCATCTCCTCCTTCACCATTTTCTCCACCCTTCCGATGGCTTCCGATGAGCCGTTCTCCGGCATATTACCCGGCTGGGTGGCCCGCCGAGCCCTCCGGATACGGGCGAGGCCGCTCGGTGCTTCACCAACCTCGCTTGGCCCGACAGAGCTAGTTGTCGCCCCAAGCAGGCGCGTGGTTCTGCAACTCGCCGCTCCTATTCAGCTCGATGAGGAGTGGCGAGTTGATCCACACCGGCACGGCGGCGAGCACGCCGGTACGGGCGCCATCACTGCCGCGTCGTACCACGCCACCAGTGTCTGCGGTGGCCGCGCCTCCTGTGTCTGTGGGCGCGCCTCCCGTGCCTGCGGCAGTGCCATGCAGGCAGAGACAGAAGCCGGGTGCGTGGAGAGCGACCAGTCGGTGGCCAGCTTCTCCCTGTCTGCCGCCATCATCGAGGAGAAGTAGAACACGGGAGGCTGCCGCCACTTGGGACCCATGAAGGCCACCACCGAGGCGACGGCCACGGATTCAGGTGGTTTCTTTGCTGCTTCGTCTCTTCCGAGGACCTTCGTCGACCCCGCAAGTGTCTGACGGACATGAGGAAGGCAAAGGGATCCGCGGGCGGCCATTTAGAACTAAAATAAGTCTAGATATATCCATTTCTAGGACAAGTATTTCCGGACGGGGGGAGTATTAATTCTACAAGAGAGCCAGATTGGCACCTCTTAGTTCATGTAAATGTAATGAAATCCATCATGTTTATATGAAGATCTGACTTTTTTATACGAAATCCTTCATGCTTATATGAAATCAGTCCATGTTTGCACGAATTTCATCTGGTTGGTTAGAGTTGTAAAAATGTATGCCGCTGGCATTTGATGTCGTCCTCCGCGGAAGGAAGCAGGAGGAAATTTGCCAGCTGCCGTTGGAGATGCTCTTTATGCTGGAAATAATAGAGTGCCATCCAATCCATTTGAGTTAATTGCCTGTATGATTGTCCCTCTATAAAAAGTTAATTGCATGTACACTGTACCCGTGACTTCCAGGGTGGCTACAGCTTCGTACAGAAAGTTAAAAAGAAACAAGTCCATCCTTAATATTCTAAGTACTCTGTGGGTTCCACTGTCAGTACAGTAGCGAAAGAAGTATATATTAAATAAGTAGAGTAATATATAATATACAAATCTAAAGTTAAAAGACAGAATTCGAACTCATGTCATCGCGTTGCGAGCATCCGGCGCTAACCAGCCCAGCACATTTTTGTTGTAGACCATGCTGGAGATATTTGTTTTATATATACTCCATTCGTTCCTAAATATTTGTCTTTTTCAGATTTCAAATGGACTACCACATACAGATGTGTATGTAGACATATTTTATAGTGTAGATTCACTCATTTTGCTACGTATGTCTTTTCAGGAAGGGGTCAGATTTGTCCTTGATTTATTTATGAGGTATCCAGATGGCACTGCACCGCCAAGAAAAGAGGGTAACATCAAAATTATGGACTACTTTTTTGAGTATGTTGGTACGGTCCGGTCATAGTCACTTGTTGAAATCTCTAAAAAGACAAATACTCCCTCCGCCCGGAAATACTTGTCATCAAAATGGATAAAAGGAAATGTATCTAGACGTATTTTAGTTTTAGATACATCTATTTTTATCCATTTTGATGACAAGTATTTTCATACGGAGGGAGTAGAAAACAGAGTTGGTGATGATGGTGTGCGTGCCATCCTGCAATATAGGCCGTCGGATTTATATCTAACTGATAGGAAAGAAACTATGGCAATTTTGCAAAAATATACCCACGCGTCTCTCCACGTTCGCAAATAAGGCCTTCCCTCGTTCAGCCTTTTCTCTCACAAGATAAACTACTCATACAAACGCATCTTGATGTTCTGTGCAACGCACGGGCAGCTAGCTAATTTCTTTTAAAGTAGTTGCTGCGATAATTGGGTGGAAGTGATATGTTTTATGTCTTCCCTGAATGATTTCAGATTCACTAGTACTCCCTTCGTTCCAAAATAGATGACCCAACTTTATACTAAAGTTGGTACAAAGTTGAGTCATCTATTTTGGAACGGAGGGAGTAGTAACAAAGAAAAGGTTGTCTTGTTAATTAACAGAAAACAGGGTGAAAACTATCACATGAGGCCGGTAAAAACAAGGCACATTGGGTTCAGCGTCATCGTCACTATAGTTGTGCGCGCATGAGAAGTCTACATATCGAGGGGGCTAATGAGCGAGGCACCGAGACACAATGTTTGAGAGAGAAACCAATTGACAGATTATGATCAGATCGAGTTGTCACCCTTCTGCTGTCATTGTTGGGGGAGGGAGAGAAAGACGTATCGAGAGTGTGCGCGGTAGGCACAGAGCCACAACTAGCGAGTGTGTGTGTGTGTGTTTGAAAGAGGAGTCGATAGATTATTATCAAGATCGATGTGCCTCTCTACTCCTTCAGTGCCGGGTAGTGTGTGTGTGTGTATGTTTGAGAGAGAATCCAGTCGATAGATTAGTATCAAGATCGAGGTGTCACCCTACTCCTTCGGTGCCGGGTAGTGTGTGTGTGTGTGTGTATGTTTGAGAGAGAAGCCAGTCGATAGATTAGTATCAAGATCGAGGTGTCACCCTACTCCTTCGGTGTTGGGAAGTGTGTGTGTGGGGGGGGGAGGGGGAAGTGACACTCACATATCTCTACTCTTATAAAAAAACAGAGTTGGTGATGATGGTGTTCCTGCCATCCTGCAATATAGGCCATCCGATTTATATTCGACGGACATGAAGGAAAATATGGCAATTTTGCAAAAAGATACCCACACCCCTCTCCGCATTTGCAAATAAGGCATTCCCTCGTTCATCCTTTTCCCCCACAAGATAAACTTCTCACACAAATGCATCTTGATGTTCCGTGAAACGCACATGGGCATCTTGCTAGTAGGGAGAAGGAGTTTGTGTGACACATATCTAGCTATATTAAGGGATAGGTAGATAGCATATGTGTGAGAGACATTATTATACTTTGAGACATTAGTGGCTGTGGGTGGGCGGAATTAAAGGGGTGGGCGTGTTATACATAGAGAGCGTGTGTGTTTCTGTGTGAGAGACTTGTAGGACGGGGTAGAAAGACGAATTTAACCCTGACGGAGGGAGAGAAATACACGAAGTGCGCGTGTGTGATTCCGATGCCCACAGGGAAATGAGATATGTATGTGTGTGAGAGAGATTGCACAATTCATTCACGTATCACTATCTAGCGACCGTGGACGTGCATCGCTTGAACATAAGTCAATATCTACTTCGTATCGTGGCCAAAGGTACAATATCGATTCAACGCTATAAAGATTGGACACTCACATATCACATTTTTTCTATTTAAATAAACCTTTTTCAGTTGTGCATGCCAAAGTTATAGTGATGTTTCTTCAAACAACCAATGTAGCTATCATGCACATGCACCATTGTTACTCTTGCATTCAAATTCATTAGTCTTGGATGATTTAAGTTTCTATTTTAAAGTAATATATATGTAATATTCATATATGAATTCAACGGTTACGCAATTTATGAAATGGAGGCTATGTAATCATATGAGGTAACACTTTTAAGTAGCTAACTACAATATCCATTTCTTTTTGTGCGCCTCTACACTAACACATCAATGCATTATGTTTAAAGTAAATAACCAATGGCATTAAATTATCAATTTACACGAGAAATACATAGGCTGAGCGTTTGATCCCTTTTTTGTGAACGCGCCACTACACCCGTACGATTGGCCGCGCCCGTGTGAATGTCCAAGTTATCGGCGCATCATCCCGAGTTATTGTCTTTTTTCTGGGGTGGACTTCACACCAGTTATTAACTGCTGACGCGTGCCCCGTGTACACAGTCTAGCATGACCTTCCCGCTAGCACGGTCCAAAATTAGGTGAAACTGGATACGAACGATCCCGCGGGCGGCAAAATCTCCCGCCTCCTTCTAAAATTTCCGCCACCTTAGTCTTTAGCATGTGAAATCCCCCTTTTGTCCTTGGTGCACGGAGACCAACAGTTACAATACCGCCCTCATCTACATGATAGGTCGGGGCTGCTTTGGTAACTTCCGGTTCCCCTCACTACACGCCACCCCCATTTCCTCTCCCCTCCTCCCGCAAAAACGACTAACTCCACAGGACCAGAGCATCTTACATCACGCCGTCCGTACTTCATCGCCCTTTCTCCCCTCCCCTCTCGAAACCCTAGACTGCTCATCCACCGGCGTACCATAGCCCATTCACTGCCAGCGGCGTCCACCTCGCCGGATCTGCTTCTGCGGCCGCATCTACCCCTCCCACCTCCCCTAGAAACAAGTAGACTGCTCATCCACCACTGTACCACAGCCCATTCAGTGCCGGCCTTGTCCACGGCGCTGGATCTGCTTCGCCGGTACTCTCGTCAACCGCCGCGCATCTGCAGCGGCTCATTCGTACTCCCCACCGGAGACGCTTCATCCACACCCCCCGGAGCCGCCCCACCGACGCCCCTGTCGACGGCCTCTGATCCTCTTCGCCGACACCTTCCTCAACCCTACCGGAGGTGCTTCACCGACACCTTCCTCAACCCTACCGGAGCGGCTTCGCTGACACCAGCGTCAACCCTACCGGAGTAGCTTTGCCTATACCATTCTCAACCCTACCGGGGCCGCTTTGCCAACTCACAAGTCCACGGCCTCAGATCCGCTTCCTCGCACCCTCATCCAACCTACCGAAGCAGCTTCTGACGCCCCGTCCACGGCCGTAGATCCGCATCGTCGACACCACCCTTAACCCAACCACCGGAGCAGCTTCTGACGCCCCGTCCACGGCCGCAGATCCGCATCGTCGACACCAACCTTAACCCAACCACCGGAGCAGCTTCTGACGCCCCGTCCATGGCCGTAGATCCGTGTCGTCGACACCATCCTTAACCCAACCACCGGAGCAGCTTCACCTACGCCCTCGTCCACGGCCACAGATCCGCTTCGCCCACGACGTAGTCCACCCTACCGGAGCCGCTCCACAAACACCCTACTCGACGGTTCTAGATCTCCTTACCGGACCCCGACAGCCAACGCAGCATCATCACCCTCGACATTTCTAACCTGATTCCCACCGTCTGGAGAGATGCCAAACACCCGCCATGGCCTAGGTACTTGTCACCTTTAAACCCATCTGGCATCACCTACCCGATGTACTTCAAATATACTAACCGGTCGCTGTTACCTGTTATGCAGCTGGCAAAAACTACAAGGACGATGTTTCTTGTGGATCTAACAGCTTGGCCAACCAAGATCCTGGACTGAGGCATTGCTATGATCTTGTAAGCGCGTCTCTCTCTCTTGTATTATTCTGTGCCTACCAGCGTGCTTTGCTAGGATTTTCGACCAGTAACCCCTTTGTGCAGACAATGATTTCTACTACTGGCTGCTAAATTAGATATGTAGATGTCATACATGATACTACCTCATATCTCCGTTCCTAAATATATGTCTTTCTAGAGATTCCACTATAGGCTGCATACGGAGCAAAATGAGTGAATCTACACTCGAAAATGCATCTATATACATCTGTATGTGGTCCATACTGGAATCTCTACAAAGACATATATTTAGGAACAGGGGCAGTACATTACACAAAATTGTAGGTGGCATGTAGGAATTCCAGTGCACTACATTAGGCTCCCTTAGAGTGCCTGCCAGTCTAGCATACAGAGTCATGACTAGTTTATGGTACGCACACAATCGTTAATTGGTGGTTTAAATATACGCAAGGGATATGCAATGTAGTATCATGTAGAGATATCTGAAATTTGCCGTGTCAACTTGCAGATAGGGTTACACAATGAAAAAGTACAAGATGTATGTGGCAATTTCATGGAACATCACAAAAAAAGGAGAGGCAGCGGTGAGCCTATACAGTGTGCTATGGCACGTCACTCCTCCATTGCAATCATCGTGACATGTTATTTGTATGCCACTTCTATTAGCCAAGTTTCTTAGGGACAGTTATTACGAGTTATCCTAAGAAAATAAGCACCTGTGAATATAAGCTCCATGTAATACGCCAACCAGTTCTTTTCATTGCGTTTTCAGCTTATCTTTGGTATGATCAGTGGAAAGTCTAGATTGCATTATATATATTTTCCATTTTGTTGCACATATGGAAATTAATTTGACTTGCAAACATCACAAATTGAACCCAGTGCAGTAATTAATATGCTAGGAAAATAGACCATCACTATTTGCTCCAAATGCAAATACAAAGATACCATCTACTTGGCACAATCTACTTTGGTCAATGTTTTCCATAGAGATCCCATTGCCTAATTTAAACGAAGAACGCATGACCCGCATTTAAATGAAGAACAATTATTTGTTGAAATTCGATGGTCCAAGTGGCTGGTTATTATCATATAGCAGCACCACCTGAAAGCATCATATAGCAGCAGCAGCTCATAGCAACTCATCATACAGCAGTAGCAGTCTGCAATTCATCATATACCAGCAGCAGCTCATAGCAATTCATCATATAGCAGCAGCAGGTGCAACTCATATCAATTCATCATATAGCAGCAGCAGGAGCAGCTTGTAGCAACTCATCATATAGCAGCAGGAGCAGCTCATAGCAACTCATCATACAGCAGCAGCAGTCTGCAATTCATCATATACCAGCAGCAGCTCATAGCAATTCATCATATAGCAGCAGCAGGAGCAGCTCATAGCAATTCATCATATAGCAGCAGCAGGAGCAGCTTGTAGCAACTCATCATATAGCAGCAGCAGCAGCTCATAGCAATTCATCATATAGCAGCAGCAGCAGCTCATAGCAACTCATCATACAGCAGCAGCAGCTCATAGCAATTCATCATATAGCAGCAGCAGGAGCAGCTCATAGCAATGCATCATATAGCAGCAGCAGAAGCAGCTCATAGCAATTCATCGTATAGTGGATCAGAATGAAAATTTGGCAAAAAATCAAAGGAGATCCTCACCTTGTTGGATGAGCTCATCCTTTAACAGCACCTCAAGGCCATGGCCTGGGAGGAGGGGAGGGGGAACAAGGTGCCTTCTGCCGCAGTGTGGCATCAACCGTAGTTGTGCAGCGCCCGCTGGAGTAGTGCGTTGGACGAACCACACTGGAGCAGCCGCTGGAGACCATGAGAATGAGGGGCGGCGCCAGAGGGAGGAGCAGCCAGGGAGATTTGCCCCTACCCACCGGCCATGTAGCCTAGCTGGACATAGCATCGTCGAGGACCACGCCAGATGGGACCAGTGGCAACGGCTCGCTGGACGAACCCTAGTGCTGCAGGCAGGGGATCGAGGTAGAGGGAAAGGGGAGAGGAGATGCAAGCGGGCATGGCAATGAATGCTTGCGTGTTTGTTTTTACTATAGGGTCAGGTGTGACACAGGCGTCAGCAGTTGCATTTTGAGTGTAATATAGGCAGACAACAGAGTCATTTCACTATTCCCCTTCCCTTTAATTTTTAGTGAGGTTCTACCCGAAACACCCCCCTCCAAAGCGAAATTAGTTAAGCCCAAGCCCATAACTCAAAAATGACTTCTTTACATCTTTTATGGCTTATTTTGACAATATACCCTGAAAAGGCAGAATCAAACTGGCCCTTAACCTGCAATTCAATTGTGCGTGCAATGATGAATCACTCCTGCCTGCTATCTGTACATTTAGGCATCATCATACATGGCATAACCTAATACATGTGCATTCCATTGTAGAATTTGGAATATGCAATGTTTATGTTTGTTCATACGTTGCACATGATGTTTAAATGCCCCTTAAATCTGGTCAGTCAAGTGATGGTCTTTAAGCCTCCTTCTTTGCTTCTTTTCTTGATATGTAAGATTTGCTCACACATCTGTTCAATTGCTTGTTTGCATCAGCCAGCCATACTAGGACTGTTTGCTTTGATTACTTGTTGTTCTTGACCTAACACTCTAACAGAGCTTGTCAACGATTTAAACAATAAGGGCTGCTGTAGTGGGGCCTTGTCTAACTCATAGGTGAATAAAGGTTTGGTTGTACACTACAGTAGGCTCTCCAAGAGTACCTGGAGATCCAGTTTGAAGGTATGCCTAGTTTTTACATAGTGCAGACATAGTAAATGCTCATTTCATTGTGTGCAAGTGCAAGAGATGCGGCATGTTTCATTATGTGGTGTTGTTTTGTTATAATCTCATCCTTTTGTGTTCATAGACTGGAAAGTATGCATATTTATCTTCCAAGGAGACGAGTAACTAGTTTGTGTCACCTTGCAGAGGGGGTGCAATGAAGATAAGATTGAGGATTTCCAAGTACAAGATGTTAGGAAGGAGCCTTGTAAGAGAAGTAGGAGCTGCGCCGAGCCTCTTCAAACTGCTAAGGTAAGTCACTGTATGCAACTCAACAGTTCAATTCCTTGTTTGTTTCAGTCATAGTTATTTTTCTCTTTTCAATTGCTTTATTTGTCCTCACTTAATGAGATGCCCAAATAATTGTGCCTGATGTTTGGTACTTGTATCACTATTAGTTGACATAATTAAAGGCCTTACCATTTAATTACTCTGCTGAAGTGTGCCTGAAGCTTTGAAGTCTATTAACCAACTATTACTGCATGAGGCTCACAATCTAGTTTATACTATGCTAATGATTGCATAGTTTTGCCTGTTGTAGTATGTTTGTATGAAACCCTCTGCTGTTCATTATGCTCCCTAAGACTTTAATTGAGGTACAGAATGGCCAACTGCTTGCTTACTTGTACGCAACGTGCTGTCTAAATTTGTAACTTGTCTGTGTTTTCGATTGGGCCCCAACATCATGCTCCTCTGGTGAGCTAAGAGGGATTTCTGTATGCAGGCTGCACAGACTATCTATTTTATAATTTTTAAAATATCACCTGCTTATCCTTCATGACATGTACCATTTTTTGTGTGAAAGTGACATGTAACATTATTGTTAGTCCTGTTTTGCCATGTAGTACAAAATAGTGTCTTGTTCGCTTCACTGTTGTAACTATATTTTTGCCCTAGTCATGTGTACTTACAGAAACATTTCAGGATGAAGTGACATCAACAAAAAAATCTGCAAGCAGTGCGGCATGGCCGTTACCGAATGATTATGGATTGGAATTGGAATGTGCTGATCTCGAGCATCAACTAGAGGTGGCAAGACAACGTGTACATGATTGTAAAGGTATAATCAACAAGTTGAGACTGGACATGCAGGTATTAGATGCAGGAGTCAAAAAAAAATGAAACAAGACACCGAGGTAGCTGACGGAGTCCTAGACTAGGGGGTGTCCGGATAGCCGAACTATCATCATTGGCTGGACTCCAAGACTATGAAGATACAAGATTGAAGACTTCGTCCCGTGTCCCGATGGGACTTTCCTTGGCGTGGAAGGCAAGCTTGGCAATACGAATATGTAGATCTCCTACCATTGTAACCGACTCGGTGTATCCCTAGCCCTCTCCGATGTCTATATAAACCGGAGGGTTTTAGTCCGTAGGACAAACAACAATCATACCATAGGCTAGCTTCTAGGGTTAAGCCTCCTTGATCTCGTGGTAGATCTACTCTTGTACTACCCATATCATCAATATCAATCAAGCAGGAGTAGGGTTTTACCTCCATCGAGAGGGCCCGAACCTGGGTAAAAACATCGTGTCCCTTGTCTCCTGTTACCATCCGCCTAGACGCACAGTTCGGGACCCCCTACCTGAGATCTGCCGGTTTTGACACCGACATTGGTGCTTTCATTAAGAGTTCCTCTGTGCCGTCGCAATCAGGAAGGATGCCTCATCACGTCTTTAAAGACGGCACCATTGCCAAAGGAGCTTTGGCCATCGGCCAAACTATCCGGCTAGGCGGTTTTCTTATGACCGCCTATTCGGCCGCCTCGCCAACGATGACCTCTCGGGTCATCAAAAGCGATCCCCACGTCAACTCGGAATTTGCCGAGCAGCTAGATCCGGTGGAGCTCTCCTCCTTAAACGAGCTCTTGGATCGCATCTCCGCCCTGCGAGTCGCCACAGACTACGATCAGATTGGGCTTAAAACCGATCTGGGAGAGATCAACTCTCCCCAGGCTTCCCACCATGTTGCTGTGGAGGAGGAACAACACGGCGACTCTTGTCCTACAAAGGACAAGCTATGTCCGAATTCTTGACCCCTCCATGCCGGATTCCCGCGGAGGGACGGACGTCAACCAAGCACTGAACCTAAAGTCAGGCAGCGGGCCAGATTTGTCGGACAACATCCAACAACCCAAGCTTCCAAGTTCAGAAACTTTTTGGCCCTTGAGTCTTAGATTGGACGGGGTTCCGAATCTAATTCCACCCGCCCACCCGAACACAAGCGATCTATCTCGAATCCGGCAAGAGCCCGCTGAAACAGTACTCCAGATTCCTCCTGGTTATTGACAGGATAAAGGACTGCCGCGAGGAAAGCGCAATCTCAATCTTCTGCAACAATTGCACGGACAAGGGAATCATGAACGCCATAAGTCGTCATGAAATTACACGCTTCGCCGACTTGGCTTCCATAGTACAAAAGTACTGTGCGATGGAGAGTACCTGGAAAACCGAAACCAAATTTTGGGACAATCCGGCTCCGAGCACAACCCTAGTCCAAAATAAAAGGGTGCATCATATTCAGGCACCTGGGTTAAAAACCAAAAAGAAAAAAACCCCTAAAGGGCACGGAACCGTACTGGAGGGATGGCTCAGCGGACCCTGCAAAATCCATAGTACAGAGGGCGCCACTCCAACAAATAGCCTTCAAGCATGTTGGATACTACGGCAGGTGGCCAAAAGTGGCGAAGAGCTTCTAGCCCTAGAGAACCAGCCCAGCAGTACCAGTACGGTATTAACAGTCTTTGAGACTTTCGCATCAAATAATATGCGGAAACGAACACTCCGCGGCCTCGCCGAAGTCTACCAGGTAGCAACAATAAATCCATGGAGCGACACGGCTATTACCTTTAACGCCAGTGACGAACCTAAATTCCGAACAGCCCGAGCACCAGCCGCATTGGTCCTCAGTCCAATTGTGGACGGCTTTCGCCTTACTAAGGTACTCATGGATGGCGGCAGCGGATTAAACCTCATCTACGAGGAAACCCTTCGAAAAATGGAAATAGACTAGAACCACATTGAGCGAAGCAGCACAACCTTTAGAGGAATAATCCCTAGTCGGGAAGCACGCTGCACAGGAAAAATTACACTGGATGTGGTGTTCGGCTCGCTGGACAATTACAGGTCCGAGGAGGTCACGTTCCAAGTGGCCCCGTTCAGCAGCGGATATCACGCTTTATTAGGGCGAGAGGCATTCACAATTTTTCAAGCTATACCCCATTACGGGTACATGAAGCTCAAAATGCCCGGGCCCAACGGAATCATCACTCTTGTCAGTGATCCGGACATAGCACTCCGCGCCGAAAATAAGACAGCCGCACTAGCCCTAGAGGCACTATCCGAAGCCCTAGCGGCCGAGGAACTCACTGCGCTGCGCTCCACGGTGAACAGGGACGATGTGATACTCGATAAGAGATCCAAGTCCACCTCTTTTAAGCCAGCGGATGAAATAGTCAAATTCCAAGTCCATCCAACGGACCCCACAAAGACGGCCTCCATTGGGGCACAATTAAACCCTGATGTAGACGCCGCACTATGAGAATTCCTTCGGGAAAATTGGGACATCTTTGCCTGGCACCCTTCAGACATGCCAGGAATCCCACGCAGGTTGGCAGAGCACAGCCTAAATATCCTAAAAAGATTCAAGCCAGTCAAATAGGCTCTTCGGCGATTTTCCGAACCCAAAAGACAGGCAATGGGAGAGGAGCTAGCCAAACTATTAGAAGCCGGATTCATCAGAGACATAAAACATCCGGACTGGCTAGCAAACCTGGTAATGGTACCAAAGAAGGACAAATCCTGGCGCCTGTGTGTCGATTTCAAGGACCTTAACAAGGCTTGTCCAAAGGATCCTTTCCCCTTCCCCGCATCGATCAAATTATCGATGTTGCCGTAGGGCACGATTCATTGTGCTTCCTCGACGCATACTCCGGCTACCATCAAATCAAGATGGCGGAGCCAGACCAAGCCGCAACGGCATTCATTACTCCATACGGACCATTCTGCTTCAACACAATGCCCTTCGGGCTCAAAAACGCCGGCGCAACATATCAGCGCATGATTCAGACATGTCTGGCAACCCAGATCAGCAAAACAGTGGAGGCATAAGTAGACGATGTGGTCGTCAAGTCTAAACACGTCGAAACTCTAGTAGACGATTTGAGGCTCATATTTGACAACCTCCGAGCATATGACATTAAGCTCAACCCGGAAAAATGCGTTTTCGGCGTACCAGCCGGAAAGCTCTTGGGCTTCATTGTATCCGGTAGAGGAATTGAAGCAAACCCAGCCAAGATCCAAGCTCTATCACAATTGGATATCCCAAAGGACCTCAAGCAAATACAAAAATTGACTGGATGCATGGCGGCTCTAAGCCGCTTCATCTCCCGCTTGGGAGAAAAGGCATTACCCCTTTATCGCCTCCTCCGGCGCACCGAACACTTCGAATGGACGGATGCCGCCATGGCCGAACTCGAAGAAATAAAGGCCATATTGGCAACAAATTCGGTCCTGGCCGCGCCCAACTTGGGCGAACCAATGTTATTATATATCGCGGCAACACATCAAGTTGTAAGCGTGGTGCTCGTCGTCGAACGAGAAACGGAAGGACACAAATTCCCTCTTCAAAAACCAGTGTACTACGTATCCACTGTTCTAACTCCATGCAAGTCCCGGTATCCACATTATCAAAACATAGCGTACGCGGTGTTCATGGCATCCCGGAAGCTGCGACACTACTTTCAAGAGTGTTCGATAACAGTAGCCTCCGAAGTACCTCTTAACGACATTATAAACAACCGCGACGCGACTGGCAGGATTGCAAAATGGGCCATTGAGCTCCTACCATTCGACATAACCTACAAACCACGGCGAGCTATCAAGCGCAAGTTTTGGCCGACTTCATCGCTGAATGGACCGAAGCCGAACTCCCTAAAGAGTACGACGCATACTCCAATTGGATCATGCACTTTGACGGCTCCAAAATGTTGGCCGGCCTGGGGGCTGGCATCTTCCTGACGTCCCCAACCGGAGACACTATCCAATACGTACTCCAGATAATGTACACGGACTCCAACAATGCAGCCGAATACGAGGCCCTTCTACATGGTCTCCGGATGGCAATCTCCATGGGCATTCAACACCTAGAGGTCCGCGGGGATTCAAACCTCGCAATATCCCAAATAAATGGAGACTTTGACGCCAAGGATCCAAAAATGGCAGCCTACCATAACGCCGTCTTAAAAATGTCAGCTCTGTTCGAAGGACTCGAATTCCACCATATAGCCCGGGATAATAACCAGGCGGCCGACGTGTTGGCACACATCGGCGCAAAGCGCGACGCCGTCCCTCCCAACATCTTCCTAGAGCGGCTTTTCAAGCCATCCGTATTATGGGAAGGGGAGTCCGGAAACAACAACCTGGAACCAACCGCACCGCCCAACACCGAACACTCTGACACAATCGGTGGCTCTGCCAATGAAATAACACCTTCAGCCCACGAAATAATGGCAGTCATTGCCCCGTGGACGGAACCATTCCTAGCCTACTTAATCAGGCAGGAACTTCCCGAAGACCAAAACGAGGCCCGCTGCATAGTACGGCGATCTAAAGCCTACAAGGTCCATGAGGGAGAGCTTTATAAGAAAAGCACAATCGGAGTCCTTCAAAGGTGCATCTCCGAAGAGGAAGGGCGAAATCTTCTGGCTGAAATTCACGCCGGACTCGGCGGGCACCACGCCGCAGCCCGGGCCCTTGTAGGCAAGGCCTTCCGTACAGGATTTTATTGGCCGATGGCCCGGGCAGATGCTCAGGACTTAGTCCAACGATGCGTCGGTTGCCAGCTCTTTGCTAATCAAAGCCACATGCCACCCACCGCCCTCAAAACTATACCCATCACCTGGCCGTTCGCGGTCTGGGGGCTTGACATGGTTGGACCCCTTAAAGGGGAACCCACAAGCAAAAATACCTATTGGTCATGGTGGACAAATTCACCAAATGGATAGAGGCCAAGCCAGTTAAAACGGCCGAATCCGGACCTGTGATAGACTTCATATCTGGGGTAGTACACCGTTACGGCGTCCCCCATAGCATCATCACTGATAACGGCACGAACTTCACGGCCGACGAGGTTAAACTCTGGTGCAGAAACATGGGCATCAAGCTCGACTACGCTTCAGTCTATCACCCTCAAACTAACGGTCAAGTCGAACGAGCAAATGGTCTAATCATGAGCGGCATCAAACCCAGACTAGTGCGGTCCCTTAAGGAATCTAACACGCACTGGGTAGAGGAGCTCGACTCCGTACTCTGGGGGCTGCGGACCACGCCAAACCGCACTACCGGATTCACACCATTTTTTATGGTATACGGCGCAGAGGCAGTTTTGCCCTGCGACATAATTCATGATTCACCTCGCGTGCGCATGTACGAAGAAAGAGAAGCCGAGCTGGAGGACAGTTTGGACGCCTTAGAAGATGAGCTTGACGCGGCAAAAGCTCGTTCCACATTCTATCAACAGCAGGCTCCAAGATATCAAAGCAGAGAAGTACGGGCCAAAACTTACAATGTTAGCGAACTAGTTCTACACCTGCCAGACAAGAAAAAGGACAAGCTCAAGCCCAAATGGGAAGGTCCCTTCATCATCGACCAGGTCCTGACCGGCGGAGCGTACCGTCTACGAAATGCATCGGATAACCGACTCGAGCCAAATCCATGGAACACAGCCCGTCTCCGTAGATTTTACGCCTAGCGCCGGACTCTGAGTTCGTCTCCCTCCCCCGTCTATATTTTATACTTTAACTGTCTTTTATTTTCCCCCTCTCTTTTTTTCCTTTTTTTCTCCTCTCACGGGCCTTCGGTGGCTCGTCTGCACATTGTTCGCACACACTTGACGTGCTATCCGCACTCATTATACCTGGGGGCTTCTTTAACAGAAGCTTATTTATACGGGCCTTATACCCAACACATGTGTCACACTTCCGCATGTACCTTTTATTCACCATTATATGCATCGATATGACTTAAGTTTTGGCCAAGCTGGGTTGCCTGGCTCCTGTGCTTACCCTACGTCCCCGATTGTTCGGCTAGGAGGTAAAGGGAGCACCTCTGCGATTGTTACTGCCGGGTCAGCCGGATGTGTACCTCAGACTGGGTGAAGCCGAAAGCTAGCGTTCTTAAGGGAATATTCGGTCGGTGAATTGAAAGATGATTTCTTACCTATTTATTTATCTGCCCCCAGATGCTTTCCTGCTTTTTTCGCAGTCCGGACATGCACTTTAGGGCATGCCTCCCAGGGAAAGGAACCCCTAACGGAACTATTCTCCCTGGAAGATGTTTCTTACTAACCATGTAATATAACATAACTAGTTGGGCACTTTTCTGATAAAGCACTAATGACCCCTACACCTGGTCTCCACGCATGCCCCGGTTTTTATATAACCGTGAGGGTATTCGGACACACTCCGGACTGTCGGGTCCCGAGGTTGAAGCGAAAAGGTCCGCAATGACAAACGATCTACAATCCGGCTAGAAGGCATTTTTCATGTCATTTCAAATTACATAGTCAAGCTGACTGATGGTATTCCTCTTCGATACCATCTAATAAACTGTCTAGTTTACAGTCCCGCTATGAATACTTTGCGGCCAACTCTACTTGGTCGTACACTAAGCTCACAGGGATCTCCTTCCCATCAGGCCCCACAGGTCCGACCTCGGCCATGTGGTTGGGGTCAGCCTTCGCATACCGTGTCTTCACCAAGGCCCAGGCCTGCCTGGCGCCTTGATGGCAGGCCGATATCTTCCACAACCGGAAGCGCCGTCGTGCTCCCTGAAGCTTCTCCGCAAGCTCTCCAAGACCTTCGGGCAAGGACACGGAAGGCCACAAGGCCTGGGCGACTCCGCTCATCACCTGCCGAACACGTTCGTGCAGTTGCAGCTGCTCGGGAAGTAGGTCACCTGTTGAACTGGGCATTTCCTCCGTAGGACGACCTGTGAGCATGCCAACAGACACATTTCTGTCAATCGACTTCCTCGCTGAACTCTTCTTTTTAAAAAAGTTTGCTCAAGCACTTACTATAAATGCCGCGACGAAGCCGCCGATTCTCCTTCACGGAGTCAGACAGCTGGGCCCGAACATCTTTTAGGTCCTCGCCCAGCTGGGTGTTGGCATCTTGGAGTTTGTTCCTCTCTTGCTGCACCCTCATAAGCACCTTCTCGCCGGCCCTCAGCTAGCGTAGTAGCTGTTGCTTGTCCGGATCTAGTCCGGCGCCATCTGCAATATTATTGTCAGACTTATACACACGCCGCACTTCACAAACTACTTATATTTTGAAGTATGTATTACCAGAGGGGGTTTCTGTGGCTCCCCCTATGGCGGCTAGTGCGGCCTCAAGTTGGGCCTTGCACTCTTGAAGCTCCTGGGACAGATGGGTATTCTTTTATGAAAGATCCTGCAAAAAAAATGATCCTTAAATCAGTTATTCTAACTATTTTATGAATTGGGGGCTACTAATATATATAAGTGGTCAAAATTCACTCACCCGTATGTCTTTCACATACTGCTCCATGGCTCTGGTTAGACCATCTCGAGCGGCACGGAGGTGCACATCTCTCGCATTAAAGGAATTCAATGCCTCCGGGGAGAAACTCGCGTCACGAAGAACTGTCCGATGGAGCCTATGATTCATGGTGCTCTCCACCTCAGATCTTGTGGCGGACAACCTGTCGGCATCCTCCATTGGAGGAGCATCCGGCGCACGCCTTGTGTTCGCCTCCCCCTCCGGACCAGGCGTTGGAGCCTGGCTGGCGGAGGCTCGATTGGCAACCTCTCCGGACATAGTCCGGCGAGCGCTCTTTCTCCTGGAAAAATCATGAGCGTTAATATACCTCCCAGGAAGCTTTCCTTTAAACACGATGGTGCGTCATACCGTTGCGGCGACGTTTCGATTTGGGCCTCACTCCTTTTCCGCCTGCTGGGCCGAGCTGCCGCTTGTTGGCCAGCCGCCGCGGGTTCGGCTTCCCGCCTCGAAGGCACCTCCTGCGGAACACCGTTGGTATACGGTGGTTAGAGATAAGCACGAATAAGTAATGGTATCAGGACTCCGGTCACAGTTACCTGGGAAACCGGAGATATTCCGGGGTAGTCGGCCGTAATGGCGACCAAAGCATTGTCAATGCTAAGTTGGTGGAACACCCCATCGATCAGCTCCACCTTTATGTCCCGATACTCTTCGGAGGCCGGATCAAGGGATCGTTACGGATCCTTGGGTTGTGGAGTCAGGCTGTGTATGTCCTCTACGTCCCGGCGCAGTTCCTGCATCGAAATCACAAAGTGAGACACTTAACTTTGGGAATATGGATCGGATAGATAAACGTCCGCTTACCCAGCTCCGAGGGTTATTCATGGAAAACCCATTCAATGGACTAGCACGGAGGAAGTCCTCCTTCTCCCCTTTGTACAGGCCGGACAGTATCTGCACCAGATTGGCGACCGATCCCGGCCCCTTGCGGCCATGGCGGGTGGCATCATCCTCCCTGTTGAAATCCCACATGGGGTGGCCCCTATACTGGAGCGGCTGCACCCCCCGCATAATGCATGTGGCCTTGACCCCAATCATGGTCAATCCGGAATGAGCCAATAACCTTATTCGGCCCATCAGATATTGGACATCCCTATCATTCTCCCGTTGAGGGCTCCGCGGGCGCCAACTCAGGCGTTTCTTCAAAGGAGCATTGCTGAACTCCGGGAGGCCGATCTGTACTAGGTCCAGTAGTGGGGCATCCTCCATATAAAACCATTCCGAAGGCCAGTCTTCGGACGCCTTCTTCGGGGTTCCGGATAGATATCCGGTCCCGGCGATGCACCATATTTCGGCTTCGCCCACTTGATATATCGACCCCTCATGAGAACGGGGTACGAGGCAAAACAATCTCTTCCACAACGCAAAATGGGCCTCGACGCCCAAGAACAGCTCGCAAAGCGCCACGAAGCCCGCAATGTGCAGGATGGAGGCAGGCGTAAGGTGGTGAAGCTGGAGCCCATAGAACTCCAGGAGCCCCTGGAGAAATGGATGTATGGGAAATCCGACTCCCCTTATTAGATAAGGGATGAAGCATACCCACTCTCCTTTGGAAGGATTTGGGACGCTCTCTGCCTGCTTTCCACCCTTGTAGGTGGCAAGTCCGGCTCGAACCGGAACCATAAAGGCTGGGGGAAGATATCGCTCTGCTTGGAGCGTCACTAGCTCGCTATGCGGGACTGAACATCTCCCCCAATCTCCTGGCTGAGGGCTGGGAGCGCGAGAGGAGGAGCCGCGTCGACTGTCCATGATGGAGTGGATTTTTGTCAGAGGCGCTTCGATGAATACTCGCGAAGGAGGATGGTGTGATTCGGATCTAGATCCTCGCCTCTCTTTATAGGCAGCTCATTCGCGCAGCTAGGGGGTGAATGTAAAAATCCCTGGCTTTTCGCATTCGTACGACACGTGGAAGATGGCCATTACTGGACGTGGAAGCCAAGGAGCGCGGCATTTATAAGAGCCGGATACCATTCGGCAAGCACGTGGAATTTGGAGGAGAACCCGCCTTGCAATGCCGAAGACAACATGCACGCCGGACTCGTCGTCATTGAAGCCTGGTTCGGGGGCTACTGAGGGAGTCCTGGACTAGGCGGTGTCCGGATAGCCGAACTATCATCATTGGCTGGACTCCAAGACTATGAAGATACAAGATTGAAGACTTCGTCCCGTGTCCGGATGGGACTTTCCTTGGCGTGGAAGGCAAGCTTGGCAATACGGATATGTAGATCTCCTACCATTGTAACCGACTTGGTGTATCCCTAGCCCTCTCCGGTGTCTATATAAACCGGAGGGTTTTAGTCCGTAGGACAAACAACAATCATACCATAAGCTAGCTTCTAGGGTTTAGCCTCCTTGATCTCGTGGTAGATCTACTCTTGTACTACCCATATCATCAATATCAATCAAGGAGGATTAGGGTTTTACCTCCATCGAGAGGGCCCGAACCTGGGTAAAAACATCGTGCCCTTGTCTCCTGTTACCATCCGCCTAGACGCACAGTTCGGGACCCCCTACCCGAGATCCGCCGGTTTTGACACCGACAGTAACCATGAAGGAATTGGAGATTTTGCAGACTGAAATTTGTGCTATCTGAATCCGGCCAATCCTATTTTCTGAAGAGATTATAGTTCAAATGGATTTAAGTTGATGCGCGTCCATGATGTATGAGCCGTATTTGCCCAGTGTATGTAATTTGCTGTTTGTGTATGCTTTATTATCACCTGTGCCGTACCATAATGCCCAGTGGGTATAATCGGCTATAATTTCTTTATTGTATAGTGTAGGATTATACTACCTTTCTATGCCTTGATCTCTTTGTTGTATAGTGTATGCTTTTTAGAGGTGATAGTATTGAGTAGGATAATTCTTTGAATATGCTATATCGTTCAAACGGGGCCCAACTCGCCCGACCATGGGCCTTCTACATCTCATAGGATCCATGGGCCTTCTACGTCTCGCACAATCCATGGGCCTTCGACATCTCGCAGTGTCCATGGGCCTTCTACGTCTCACAGGGTCCATGGGCCTTCTACGTCTCGTAGGATCCATGGGCCGCCGACTCATTTATGGGTCTTGTACTGGCCTTTAATGGGCCGTAGACAGGCCTATAATGGAATTCGTACGTTTTATTGGCTGACCATAACGGGCCGTTAATAGGCCGTATTTGGTGATTCTATGAAAATGGCCCAATAGACTGACGGACCACAAACGGGCCGACTATAACGACAGGCTGAATTTGGCCCACAAGAAGAAAATGACAGTAATGGGCCGTAAGTAACCGAATGCTGCAAATAAGCCCAAGAATAAATGGGCTCTGAGAAGGCCGAAAGATAACATGGGTTGTAAACGGCCCAACTGAATAACAGGCCCTTAATGGGTATAAAGTGATACACTGTTCTTTACGGGCCAGTTTCACCATGGGCCGTTAATGGGTCTAAAGTAATACACTGTTCATCGCGGGCCAGTTTCACCACGGGCCGTTAATAGGCCAAGAGTTACATAGGGCCTCATATGGGCCGAAAGACGTCATGGGCCGTATATGGGCTGGAATCATATTGGATGGCCCAGATGACGCTACTGGGCCTAATTCGGATAGGCATAACGGGCCTTGGGTTAGCGGGCTATAAATGGGCTATATGCGAACAGGCCGTTAACAGGCTTTCCATGGGCCGGCCCGTCACCTTTTGACCAAGTCAAACGGGCCGGCCTTTTCAAAGGAATGGGCCTCTGTTGGGCCGTGCCACGTGTCGACGTATCATAGGCGCCTTCGGTCCAATGAGTGGATGACATCTGTCCCAACGATGAGTCGACACGTGTTTCCTCCAGCCAATGATGATTTTACACGTGGAAACTCCCCATTGGTCCGGGCTGTTAACGGGTTATCGGATCCAAAACCCGACCCAATAGCTTAATGACGTTCCGTTACGGTCGATGCCACGTGTCGGTCACCCTTGATGAAAGCACTTCTGTGACACACGATTTATCATCATGGAAGTGGACACTTCCGTGATGATAATTTTGGTAATGTCATGGAACACTTCTACGACAGCACAGGTATGACTATCTTGATTCTGTCATAAATTTGTCATGGATGTACATGCATGACAAAAAATGCGACCAACTGTGACAAACACGTATCATCACGGAAGTGTATTTTTTTTGTAGTGCTAGCCACAGTGAGATTGTACGCAAGAGTTTACGAGTCCAGGCCCCTCTCAGAGGAGGTAAAAGCCCTACGTCTCGGTGCCCTGAGGCAGTCGACTGGAATATGGGAGTGTGAGTTACAGGGGGTGCGAACCCTTGTCCCAGAGGAGGGTGTGTCTTATATAGAGTGCACCAGGACCCTAGCCCACCTCTGTTACAGGGGTTCAATGTACATAAAGATAGGGCGTTACTGGTAACGCCAGCTATAAAGTGTATTTAATAACCTTTAAGACTATGAGTGAACGCCTGACCGTTGCTGTCCTGATAGACTCCTGGTCTTCTGTAGGTTGAGTGGTTTCTCGTATAGTCGAATGGTTTCGTCTTGGTCGAGCGATACCAGGAGGGAGGGGTACCCGAGTGAGATGACTGGTCGAGTGGATTGCACTCGACGACTTCAATTGGTATTCTCTGTTGTCCTTTGAATGTCTTTGCTTCTAGGGTAGTGACCATGGGTAGGGCGTATAGGTTAGCCATATGACCCTACCCTAGGTCTATGGCATCATCAAGTAGTTACTTTATTCTTGAGGTCACGGGAGAAGTCATATTGCAAGTAATCATTTGAACTTGATATGTGTTCGATATTTTGATGATATCTATGTTGTGATTCCCTTAGTGGTGTCATGTGAACATCAACTACATGGCACTTCACCATCTTTGGGCCTAAGGGAATGCATTGTGGAGTAGTTATTAGATGATGGGTTGCTAGAGTGACAGAAGCTTAAACCCTAGTTTATGCACTACTTTGTATGGGGTTGATTTGGATCCATATATTTAATTCTATGGTTAGATTTTTATCTTAATACTTTTCTCAGGGTTAATCATAAATGGGAGGCTTGTTCAAGTAAGAACAACACCCAAGCACCAGTCCACCCACATATCAAATTACCAAAGTAGCGAATGCGAATCAAACCAACATGATGAAAGTGACTAGATGAAATTCACGTGTGCCTTCAAGAATGCTTTGCTTATTATAAGAGACCCTTTTTGGCATGTCCTTTGCCACAAAAGGATTGGGCTATCTTGCTGCACTTTATTTACCGTTATCGTTACTTGTCCGCTACAAATTATCTTGCTATCAAACTACCTGTTACTGACTATTTCAGTGCTTGCAGAAAATACCTTGCTGAAAACCACTTGTCATTTCCTTCTGCTCCTTGTTGGGTTCGACACTCTTACTTATCGAAAGGACTACGATTGATCCCCTATACTTGTGGGTCATCATGTTCTCCTCCATTCCTTTTTTATTTTTCTCTTTTGCAAGCATCTTATTGTGGGGAAAGATCTATGCACATATATCGAGTTGGATATGAGTGGTCATGACTTATTATTGTTGACATCACCGCTGAGGTGAATAAGTTGGGAGGCGAAATTATAAGCCCCTATCTTTCTATGTGTCTGGCTGAAACTTTTTGCTCCATATATATGTTGTCAGTTTTAGCAATCATACAAGACTACATCATGGTTGAGTATGTGAATTTGCTAAAAAAGCTCCAACACGAGACCCTTCCTGAAAATATGATGAATTGCAATTGCATTGTTGACTGAGAACATGGTTTGTTAGTTTTGAAGGAAGTCTATGCCTTATACTTTGATGTTGTGATGAATTATTACTTGCTCATGAGAAGTTATATGATAATAAATATTGCTATTATAATAATGATCATGATTCTACTATGTCTGTATTTTGTTTTTATCGATACCTCTCTCTCTCTAAACATGTGGACATGATTATCGATATCGGCTTTCGCTTGAGGGCAAGCGAGTTCTAACCTTGGCGGAGTTGATACGTCCATTTTGTATCATGTTTTCCTACTATTATTTATGGTGTTTTTAATCAATATAACACTTTGTGGAGTAATTCTAATGCCTTTTCTCTCATAATATGCAAGGTTTACACAAACGGGGAGACTACGGCACCTGGAATTCTGGACCAGAAAAAGCTATGTTAGAGATACCTATTCTGCACATCTCCAAATGAGATTAAATTTTAGTGAGATTTTTTTGGACTATATAAAAATTATTGGAGAAAAGAAATACCAGATGGGGCCACCTAGGTGCCCACTAGGCACTAGGGCGCGCCTACCCCCTGACGTGCCCTGGTGGGTAGTGCGGCCCCTGGCCAGCCTCCGGCGCCCATCTTCTGGTATATAAGCCCATTTGCTCTAGAAAAAATAAGGAGAGGATTTTTGGGATGGAGCGCCGTCGTCTCAAGGCGGAACTTGGGTAGGAGTACTTTTTTGCTCTCTGTCAGAGATATTCCGCCGAGGATACTTCCCTCTGGGAGGGGGGGGGGGAACCGAAGCCATCGCCATCACCAACAACCCTCTCATCATGGGAGGGGGGGGTCTTCATCAACATCTTCAACATCACCATCTCATCTCAAAGCCTAGTTCATCTCTTGTATTCAATCTTTGTATCAAAACCTCAGATTGGTACGTGTGGGTTACTAGTAGTGTTGATTACATCTTGTACTCGATGGTAGTTGATTTATTTGGTTAAACATCATATATTCAGATCTATTATGCTATTCAATACCCCTGTGATCTTGAGCATGAATATGTTTTGTGAGTAGTTACTTTTATTCTTGAGGACATGGGAGAAGTTTTGTCATAAGTAATCATGTGAATTTGGTATTCATTTGATATTATGATAATATGTATGTTGTTGATTCCCTTAGTGGTGTTATGTGAACATCGAATACATGACACTTCACCATCTTTTGGCCTAAGGGAATGCATTGTGGAGTAGTTACTAGATGATGGGATGCTAGAGTGACAGAAGCTTAAACCCTAGTTTATGTGTTATTCCGTAAGGGGCTGATTTGGGTCCATATGTTTAATGCTATGGTTAGATTTGATCTTAATTCTTCTTTCGTAGTTGCGGATGCTTGCGAGAGGGTTTAATCATAAGTGGGAGGCTTGTTCAAGTTAGAGCAGCACCCAAGCACCGTTACACCCACGTATCAAATTATAAAAGTAGCAAACGCGAATCAAACAAACATGATGAAAGTGACCAGATGAAATTCCCGTGTGTCCTCAAGAATGCTTTGCTTATCATATGAGACCGTTCTGGCCTGTCCTTTGCTACAAAAAGGATTGGGCAACCTTGCAGCACTTTTTTTTACCGTTACTACACTACAAAAAAAAAGACACATCCGTGACATTTTGGGCTGAACAATTTTTTTGTGTCATACTTATGACACTTCTATGACGATAGTTGTGACAAAACCCGGTATCATCATAGATGTGGAGGCTCCTACTTATATGAAAAAAATGTCAGGAAATGGGCTTTTCGTCCTGGGCGGGCCGGAGACGTAGCTGCATGACATTCTTTGGGCTGTCCATGATGGAAAAAACCATGGTAGAAGCAAGGGCGAGGAAAATATCGGGGTATTCCCGGTTACCATGGGTGGTCAGGGCCGAGCGATGCACGGAGGTTCGCGTGTTTCTCTCATACACGCACGTGCATGGGTGCGAGGAGTCGGGCTCCAACTGAACCTGAGCGAGGCGTTCGCCTACTGAACCCAAGTGATCGATCAATGGCTGTTAACTGAACCCTATCGAGCGACTCCTTCACTATTGCTGGTAACTGAAGCTGATCGATGCTGCCTCTGGATGAACACTAAGTGTTGTTTGTGGGGGGGGGGTGGATGAACAGTTCCCGGTGGGGTTTGGATGAACAGGACCCCGTGGTGTTGCCACTGGATGAAAGGACCCCGATCGATCGAACCGGTTGGGCATGGATGAACAGGACCCCATGGAGGGCCGGATGAACAGGACCCCGTGGAGGGCTGGATGAACAGGACCACGTGGAGGGAAGGTTGAACAGTAGCCGGTGGAGGGCTAGTTGAACAGTAGCCAGTGGAGGGCTGGATGAACAGTAGCCCGTGGAGGGGTGGTTGAACAGGACCCCGTGGAGAGGGCTGGTTGAACAGTAGCCGGTGGAGGAGCGCACGGTGGAGGCTAGATGAAGAGGAGCCCGTGGAAGAACAGTCGCAGGTGGAGGCCGGAGGAGGTCGACAGTGGATGAACAATAGCCCGTGGAGGCTGGAGGAGGTCGACGGTGGAGATGAACAGTATCCCGTGGAGTCCCATTTTGTGGTACACCATGCCCCTCCCAATGAACAGGACCCCCGTTTCAACCGTAGCGCTCCAACACAAGTCCGTCTATGCCACACCCCTCCCGATCAACAGGGCCCCGTTTCAACTATAGGAGGTCCAACAGAAGTCTGTTTTCTCTATTTTGCGGTACGCCAGACCCCTCCCGATGAACAGGATCCCGTTTCGACCGTGGCTAGTAGAACACAAGGCCGTCTCCTCCGTTCTGCAGTATGCCAGGCCTGATTTCCATCCGATGTTCCGTCCAAGCCCTCCCGATGAACACGACGATGCATTCCGTTCCGACCCAGCCGCTTGGCTCCCCATGAACACGACGACGACACAGTTTCTCCATTCTGACCCAGCCATGTACATGAGCCATGGCCGTATGTATGCGCGAGTAGGCGTTCGAGACCCGGCCTGTATGTACGTATGTGGCCATATTTACTTTCTTGCACCCTGGCCGTTGTACGTATGTGTACTTGCTACGTGCGCGCCTCTACTACGACACGTACACGCCTCTATATGGACCAGTATGTACGTACACGTTCACGACCAGAATGACAACGCTACGTACGCTTCGACCAGGTGGATCCTGACTGTCAGGGACTTCCTTGCTTGAGAAGATGTAGGTGGTGGGTCCCAGCAGTCAGGGGGCGAATCGTTTTTTTGCCCGTAATATGGACGCACTTCCTTGCGTGCGAAGATGTAGCTGGTGGGTCCCAGCAGTCAGGGGGGGAACTTTTTTCATGAAATACGGTGGACCGTCCGGTGGGACCCTAATGTTAGGTGGAGGAATCATTATTTTGCGCATAATAAGGAGGCACTTCCTTTCTACCGCCATGGACCCAGCTGTCAGCCTCTCCACGTACAATACTCTTCCGATGGAAGTTGTTCCTTGACCATGTTGACCACACCGTGCCGAGAGCACCAGGGCGGTGGACGACGGCGAGGCCTAGGAAGGGGACAATGCGGAGCCGGGGAAGACGCGGCAGTGGAAGCCCACGCGAAGAGGAGTACGAGGGTTCACTGGTTCGGCTGCGGTGTGAGGCTTCCATCGCCGCAGAATAACATGGGGTGTAGGTGAGTGGATGGCCTGGCCAGCGGTGGGAGTAGTAGGGGGCGGTGAGGCCTCCGTGGCATCACAACCGACCACGGGAGGCAGGAGCACGCGGCATGACCGGCGCTGGTTTGGGCGGCTGGAGCAAGAAGACCAGAGGTTGAAGATGCACTACGGCCGTTGGATGGACATCATACGGTCACTGGAGCTAGAATCATTCATATTGCCTAAGTTAACAAAGCCCTCCGTCCGGTCAACTTAGTAGGCCCACAAGTCTGCCTCCCACTATGGTGGGTCCCAGCTAAGAGGGGGGTATTCATTTTTTGTGCGTAATAAGGAGGCACTTCCTTGCGTGCAAAGATATAGTTGGTGGGTCTGACCTGTCAGCAGGGGGAATTTTTTTTCGCGAAATACAGAGGCCCTTCCGGTGGGTCCTAGCTGTCAGGTGGAGGAATCATTATTTTGCGCGTAATAAGGAGGCATTTCCTTGTGTGCGGCCATGGACCCAGCTATCAGCCTCTCCACGTACAGTCCACTTTCGATGGATGTCTTTCATTGACCACATTGACCACGCCGTGCCAAGAGCACCAGGGCGATGGACGACGGCGAGGCCTAGGAAGTGAACGACATGGAGCCAGGGAAGACTCGGCAGTTGTTTCCCACGCGGAGAGGAGTACGAGGGTTTATTTGTTCGTCTGCCGTCGCTGGAGAATAACAGCAGGTGTGGGTGAGTAGAGGGATGGCTGGAGCAGGAAGAGCAGAGATTGAAGAAGCACGATGGTCGTTGGATGGACATCCAACAGGCACTGCTCTCGTGTGTTGACTAAGTTGACACGGTGTTGCGTGCGCGTCAACCTTTTTTTAGGAAAGCATACACGTCAACCTATAGTAGGCACACAAGTCAGCCTCAAATCTGTGGAAAACAGAATACAACCCATCTGCCATTATTTCTAATAATTTGCAGCCCATTTGCTAATTCTTAAGAATTTTTTTGGATTCCATCTTCTTTTTGTTAGCATTACACCCCATATTGTGGCCACGGCTAAAAGTTATACGAAATTTTGCATATTTTGGTGCGGTCAACTGTTTTTAATCCTGAAATATTGAGTCACATTCAAACTATTTTGAAAAATAATTTATATAAATATAGAATCTAAATAATAGTCCACACATAAAAATCAATGGAATTTAAAATCTTTTAATGAAAAAAAATTGAAACTAATTCCTGGTTTGATGTGTTTTATAAATGTACATCCCATTTCTGGGCAAACCGAATGAAACTCCCCTCATCTTGAAAGATTTGCAGCCCAGCAGGGTTGAAAAACCAAGTAGGCCTCATTGGGTATTTCTTTTAAAAAATAGAAGTGGGCTAGCCATTTTCAGCAAGAAAAAAACACAACTGGGCTCACGATGTGGTAAACATAAATAAAACCCTGGTTAGATGGGCCACAGCCCCCGCACAGCCCCGTTGTTACCCTGATCCGTTGCTAAAACTAGTATAAATAACAAATGCTGGTTCCTCAAAAAAAAATGCGCGGCCTGCTGGGTCCCTGGTGTCAGCCGCTCGTAGTGTAATTCTCTCATTTATGGACAACATTGACAATGGCGTGAGCCCCAGATGTCCAACCATTAGGAGGATCCGTTTTTCTGGGCTTGTAATAACGAAGCACTTGCTTGCGTACTGGCATGATGCTGGCAGGTCCCTACTGTCATCCTCTCCACATACAATCATCTCCTTGTTCCTCTCGGTTGTTGACGATGTTGACAACGCAAGAGGGCGGCGCACTGCGCACGGCCAGCGAACCAAGGCGGAGGATGACGGTGAGGCCTTGGACGGAACGAACAGGAGCCTTGGAAGATGCGCCGGTGCAGTCGCAGGAGTAGGGGAGTACGAGGGTTGACTGGTTCGGGTGCGGGTGCGTGTTGGGGCTGACGTCGCCAGAGAATAACATGACGTGTGGGGGAATAGAGGGAGGGACTGGCCAACGTTGGAGGGTACGGTAGGGCGGCAGAGGCCAAGCCAACCATGGGAGGCGGGAGCAGGTGGAGCTGACGGGGTGGTTTGGTTTGGGCGGCTGGAGGAAGAAGACAAGAGATAGAAGATACACGATAGATGTTGGATGTAAATCCAACGGCTGGTAGGCAGAATCGTTTGTTGACTAGCTAGTAAGTCGACACCACCTTGGATAGGCTATTTCCTCATGGGTCCCAAATGTCAGAATCCAAATCTGTCACGGTCGTGCAGCCTTTCTGTCGGCATCCTGGATTTGGAGGTATCCAGCCCAGCCTGCCTGCGGCCCACCGCGTGACTCCATCGATGGCCCGGTACGACCTAGCTTCAACACCAACACCACAAGACCCACGCGAGGGGCCAAGCCTCGCGAGGCGGACGAATCCAAGACCCCCGAAGGAGGTGGCCTCCTCAGGAGGGCTCCTGAGGGGAGGAGAGTTCTATGCAAGTTATCTCATGAGGCTCGGCTGACGTGAGCCATGACGACCAAGGCCAGGCGGGCGCACAGCGCAGGTTTCCTCTTCGGTGCAAGGGAGGCAAGCCACAGGCGCAGAGTCCTAAGGAATCAGCCAAAGGTTTCCATTCTGGTGCAACAAGATCAAGACCGCCAGGATGGAGGTCATCAACGAGCCCACCGCAGCGTCACGATCAGAGGCTTTTCGCAGGCAAAGACTACTTTTGTCAGGATAGACTGTACTACTTGTCCCCTTTCAAATCCCGCCGTTGTGGAATCCCTTCCCGCACATATTTGGGAAGAGGACCAAGTCCACTATATATAGGACTAGCCACCACCATAGGAGGGGGACCGAAATCAGAACAAGTAGAGCACCACACCAGCTCAAGAACACCTCACCTCCCGAGGCTTGTTCATCCTTTATACTAGTTCATCCATAGACCCTCGAGGCAATCCACCACACCACACTGGATTAGGGTATTACACCACAACGGTGGCCCGAACCATTATAAATCTCTGTGTCTTTGTGTCTCTTTGAGCTCGACGCGTTAGGCTAGTGTAGGAACTTGAAGTATGTCTAGAGGGGGGGTGATTAGACTACTTGACCAATAAAAACTTAACCTTTTCCCAATTTTAGAGTTTGATAGATTTTAGCTATTTTAGGACAAGTCAAGCAATCATCACACAATTCAAGCAAGCATGCAAAGAGTATATAGGCAGCGGAAATTAAAGCATGCAACTTGAAAGAAAGTAAAGGGAAGGGTTTGGAGGATTCAAACGCAATTGGAGACATGGATTTTTTTGGCATGGTTCCGATAGGTGGTGCTATCGTACATCCACGTTGATGGAGACTTCAACCCACGAAGGGTAACGGCTGCGCGAGTCCACGGAGGGCTCCACCCACAAAGGGTCCACGAAGAAGCAACCTTGTCTATCCCACCATGGCCATCGCCCACGAAGAACTTGCCTCACTAGCGGTAGATCTTCACGAAGTAGGCAATCTCCTTGCCCTTACAAACTCCATGGTTCAACTCCACAATCTTGTCGGAGGCTCCCAAGTGACACCTAGCCAATCTAGGAGACACCACTCTCCAAGAAGTAACAAATGGTGCATTGATGATGAACTCCTTGCTCTTGTGCTTGATAGTCTCCCCAACACTCAACTCTCTCTCATAGGTTTTGGATCTGGTGGAAAGAAGATTTGAGTGGAAAGCAACTTGAGGAAGGCTAGAGATCAAGATTCATATGGTAGGAATGGAATATCTTGGTCTCAACACATGAGTAGGTGATTCTTTCTAAGAAATGGTAAGTTGGAAGTGTAGGTTCGTTCTGATGGCTCTCTTCACGAATGAAGAGGAGGTGGAGGGGTATATATAGCCTCCACACAAAATCTAACCGTTACACACAATTTACCAAACTCGGTGGGACCGAATCGTTAAACTCGATCGGACCGATTTAGTAAACCTAGTGACCGTTAGTGATTTTTGGTGGGACTGACATGCATCTCGGTGAGACCGATTCGGTTAGGGTTAGGGCATAACGTAATCTCAGTAAGACCAATTACACAAACTCGGTGAGACCGATTTGGTAATAAGCTTTCCAGAGAGTTGGTCAGGTAAACTCGGTGGGACCGATTTGCTCTTTTCGGTGAGACCGAAATGTTACAAAATGGAAACAGAGAGTTTACATTGCAATCTCGGTGGGACCGATCGCTCACTTCGGTTAGACCGAAACGTTACGAAGGGAAACAGAGAGATTACAACCCCATCTCGGTGAGACCGAGATCCCTATCGGTAAGACCGATTTGCTTAGGGTTTGTGGCAGTGGCTATGACTTTTGGAATCGGTGGCGCCGAGTAGGAAGAATCGGTGTGACCGATTTTGGCTTTGGGTTTAGGTCATTTGTGGATATGGGAAAGTAGTTGAGGGTTTTGGAGCATATCACAAAGCGCATGAAGCAAGAGGCTCATTAAGGAAAACCTCATCCCTCCTTGATAGTATTGGCTTTTCCTATAGACTCAATGTGATCTTGGATCACTAAAATGTAAAATGAAGAGTCTTGAGCTTTTGAGCTTGAGCCAATCCTTTGTCCTTAGTATTTTGAGGGATCCACTTTCATCATCCATGCCATGCTATTCATTGAGCTTTCCTGAAATAATAGTCTTGGAATAGCATTAGCTCAATGAGCTATATGTTGTTATGAATTACCAAAACCACCTAGGGATAGTTGCACTTTCAGCTAGGGAGGATTGCGAGTAGGCAAGCTAGGCAAGTTGAGATCTCCGCACGCACCCCAGAGTTTGAACCTCTCAAGGGTTGCCGGATCCCTAAATTCGACATTTGGCGTGCCAGGTAGGAGTGCGTCGGAATCTCCTTCCTCGACTTCTAGATCGTGCCACTGACCCATATGGTGGGCGCTCCTCCATCGGCCCCGTCGACGCGCGTTCTCGGAAAAGCGCCGGGGTTGTGTTGCTTCACGCTCTCCCCACGGCAGGTGCAGTGGTCGCCCAAGTTCCGACCGGAGATGCCGCCGCGCTATGACCGTGCGGCAAATCCAGCCCCCTTTCTTCAGGCATACAAGGAGCAGTTTGGGCGGCTGGAGGAGACGACAAGGTGAAGGACAAGTGGTTCCCCATGGCCCTCGTAGGCGCACCACGCGCCTGGTTGCTCAACCTGCCGGAATCTTCCGTGGCCTCCTGGGAGGAGCTGCGTGACCTCTTCCTCGCCCACTATGCATCACCGGTGCCCCCGGTCGTCGCAGCTCTCCTAGGTGGCTCGCAAGCGCCATCCTCCAGCCGCCACATCAAGCAGTTCTACCGGCGGGCATGCAACACTCAGGCGGGCTCGGGGGCTCCCTCGGGCTGGGCGGCGCCCCAAGCTGACCTTGCCTTTTGCCCCGAGGATCACCCCGCCGCCACGACGGGAGCAGGCGCACTCCCGATGCTCTACACCCCCACCGTCTGCCACGTGGCGATCACCAGGACCCTCATCGACGACGGAACCGGCCTCAACATGCTCTCCCCAGAGGCGTTCAGCCTGCTCCATGTGCCGCCCAGCCGGCTCCGCCCCTCCAAGACTTTCTCAGGGGTCAGCGACGGCTCCACTAGGCTCCTAGGGCAGATCTGTCTCCCTGTCACCTTCGGGACCCGCAACAACTACCGCACCGAGCTCATCGACTTTGACATCGCCAAGATTGACCTGCCGTACAATGCTATTCTGGGATACCCAGCCTTGGCCCAGCTTATGGCTGCGACCCACCCCACGTACAACCTCATGAAGATGCCTGGTAGCAATGGTGTCCTCACGGTGGCGGGGGACACCAAAGGCGCGCTGCAGGCCCTCAAGCTCGCCTTCAAGACAGCCACGACCGCACTACCCGACGAGAAGAAGGATCAGGAGGCCCCAGAAGCAGCACCTACCAAGTAGAAGCAGTTGTTCTCCCAAGACCGAGCCAAGACGAAGCAAGTGCCGGTCTACGAGGATGGGACGGCCAGCACCACCTTCACCATAGGGGCTGGCCTCCCTCAGGATCAAGAGGAGGCATTGATTAAACTTTTGCGAGCCAACAAGGATGTATTCGCTTGGGAACCCAAACACCTAGCTGGGATCCCAAGGGGAATAATCGAGCACCACCTGAGGGTATGCACAAATGTGCGGCCGGTGAAGCAGAAGGCTCGCCGCCAGTCCACCGAGAAGCAGGCCTTCATCGTCCAAGAAACCCATAAGCTACAAGCCGCAGGGGTCATTAGAGAGGTGCGGTACCCAGAGTGGCTGGCGAACCCCGTCATCGTCCCCAAGAAAGGAGGGAAGGAGCGCATGGGTGTCGATTTCACCAACCTCAACAAGGCATGCCCTCAAGATCCCTTCCCGCTCCCTCGCATCGACCAGATCGTCGACTCCATCGCCAAGTGTGACATGTTGTGCTTCCTAGATGCCTTCTCGGGCTACCACCAGATCAAGATGGCCGTGGAGGATGTGGAGAAGACGGCATTCCTCACCCCATGCGGGGTGTACTGCTACACCTGCATGCCCTTCTGGCTACGCAACGCCGGAGCAACCTTCTAGCGGTTGATGCACATCGCACTGGGTTCGCAGCTCAGGAGGAACATAGAGGCCTACGTTGATGATATAGTGGTGAAGTCTCAAGAGGCCAGGACTCTGATAGAAGATCTGGAGGAGACGTTCGCCTGCTTGCGCACGGTGGATCTTCGGCTTAACCCCGAGAAGTGTGTGTTCGGGGTCCCTTTCGGCAAGCTACTGGGCTTCTTGGTGTCACACAGAGGGATCGAGGCTAACCCAGAGAAGGTCAAGGCGATAGAGGATATGAACCCCCCACAGACCTTGAAGGAGATGTAGAAGCTAGCTGGCTGCGTAACCTCACTTGGGCGCTTCATTTCCAAGCTTGGGGAGCGCGCCCTCCCATTTTTCAAGTTGATGAAAAGGAAGGAGCCATGCGAGTGGACCCCCGAGCAGACGCAGCCTTCCAAAACCTCAAGAGATATCTGACCAGTCCGCCCATGATGGTGGCACCGCGCCCTCTCAAGCACTTGGTGCTCTATCCGGCAGCAACCCCTCACTCAGACAGCGCCGCCCTGGTGGCGCTAAGGAAGGAGCGCCTGATCAAGAACTCGTAGCAGGATGCACAACCGGCAAGCAAGGCGCAGCACCCCCAGGGCGAGGCTTCTGAAGTCTCGGCCGGCGCAGGGGTCGACATTCCTCCTGAAGCCTCGATTGACCCCGTGGTTGTCAAGGCTCTGGAGGACGGGCCTCATGAGGCTGTAAGGGACCTGTGCCCTCGTGAAGAACAAGATTCCGCTGATGCTTCCCCCCTCGTCGAGCACCATGTCTACTTCATCGGCACAGTACTGAGGAAGGCCCAGGCATGCTACCCCATGCCACAGAAGCTCTTGCTCGCACTTCTAGTCGCCTCCAAGAAACTGTGCCACTACTTTCAAGGCCACCCCATCAAAGTTGTCTCAGCGTACCTGCTGGAGAGGGTGCTCCGGAGCCCGAACGCAGCCGGGCGAGTTGCTGAATGGAACATTGAGCTTCAAGCATTCAATCTCGAGTTCAGTACCACCAGGGTCATCAAGGGCGTGACCCTCGCAGACTTTGTGGCCGAGTGGACTGACGCTCCAGACCATGGAGTAGGCGAGGACTGCTCCCTCCTGCCAGGAGATGAAGAGTCGGACGGATGGATCATGTACTTTGACAGGGCATTTGCTCGACAAGGTGTAGGGGCGGGGGCCATCCTCATCTCACCCACCAAGGACAAGCTTTGTTGTGCACTACAACTCTGCTTTAAACGGGGCGAGAAGGTGTCGGCATTCTGGGAACGGGGGTCCCCAGACTTGCCTGCCTGCGGCCTGTGGCGTGGCTCAAAGGGAGCCCAGCGCGGCCCATCTTCATCAACACAAGCTCAAGACCCTCGCGAGGGGCCAAGCCTCGCGGGGCGGACGACAAGGAGCTTCCTCAGGCACGGCCTCATCAGGCTGGCTCTCAAGGAGGCAGAGAGTTCAAGGCGGGGTACCTCGCGAGGTGCCCATGACGCAAGCCATGACGACCAAGGGCGCCAGTCGGGCGCGAGCCCGCACAGTATCCTCCTTTCCTCTTTGGTGCAAAGGGAGCAAGCGCAGGCGAGAGCATCAAGCAAAGGCATCCATTTCGGTGCAACAAGACCAAGACCAGCCCAACGGCAGGGAGGAAGTCATTGTGGAGCCCAAGCAGGCGTCACCACCAGAGCCTTTGACAGGCGAGGACCAACTTTAGTCAGGATAAGTGTACCCGCTATTCCCCTTCAAAATGGCCAATTGTTGGTGCCCTTCCCGCTCAATATTTGGGAAGAGGCCCAGGGCCTTTGCCTATAAATAGGACTAGCCACCCCAGGGTAGAGGCATCTAGTATCTGGCATACATCTAGAATCGAGAGAGAGAGAGGGAGCGACTGAATTCCTCCTAGCAGTTCATCGCACCAGCCTAGAACAGACCCTCGCGAGGCTGTTCTTCCTTGTATTGTTCATCGTCAGCCCAAGAGGTAATCCACCACACCACACACTGGAGTAGGGTTTTACACCACAATGGTGGCCTGAACCAGTATAAACCCTGTGTCTCTTGTGTTGTTTCTTTCATAGTTTAGATCCTAGCAATTCGGCGAGGAGCAGCTAGGTAGAAGGCGAAATCTCCGTGCGCACCCCAGTGTTCGAACCTCAAGGGTCTGCCAGAACCCGAAATCCGACATTTGGCACGTCAGGTAGGGGTGCGCCGGAATTCGTCTTCCGTCGTCCTGTTCTTCTCCGACCACCGCATCCATGTTTGACGCTCGTCGGGCCCGCGCCGGGCACCGAGCCGCCCTCGCCTCCCGTGTCGCTCAGATGGCTCCCGTCAGTGGGCGCCTTCGTCGCTCCCCGTCACCTGCCGTCAACGCCGCCACCGGCATGATGGGGAACGAGCAGCAAGCGTCATCCAAGCATCCCCCCGTGGCCTCTTGGGGAGAGCTGTGCGGCCTCTTCCTCGCCCATCACGTCGCGCCGGCCTCCTCGGTCATCGCGGCCCTCCTGGGCGGCTCACAGGCACCGCCCTCCAGTCACCACATCAAGCCGTTCATCCGCCGGGTCGGCGCCGCCTCCAGACAGATCCGGCTCCCAGTAACTTTCAGCACCTACGACAATTTTCGCATGGAGCAGGTCGATTTCGATATCGCCCCCATCGGCCTCCCCTACAACGCCATCCTCGGCTATCCAACACTGGCCCAGTTCATGGCCGCGACTCACCCGGCGTACAACCTTATGAAGATGCCCGGGAGTAGCGGTGTCCTCACCGTGCTCGGGGACACCGGGGATGCGCTGCGAGCGCTCAAGCTCGCCTTCAAGACGGCGACGTCAGCACAGCCCGCCAACGCGGGGACCCCTGAGCCCAAGGGGGCTGCACCGACCAAAAAGAAACAGTTGTTCACCCAAGACAAGGCGGAGACCAAGCAGATACCCGTCGACGAGGATGGGTCCACTAGCGCCACCTTCACCATAGGCACCAACCTCGGGCCCGAGCAGGAGGAAGCCCTGGTCAAGTTCCTGCGCGCAAACAAGAAGGTGTTCGCTTGGGAGCCCGGTCAGTTGGCGGGGATCCCACTGGGCGTAATCGAGCACCATCTCAACATGTGCCCCAACGTGCGCCCCATGAAGCAGAAGGCGAGGAGGCAGTCCACTGAAAAGCAGGCCTTCATCGTCCGGGAGACCCACAAGCTAGAAGCCGCGGGGGTTATTCGCGAGGTCCGATATCCAGATTGGTTGGCCAACCCCGTGGTTGTGCCAAAGAAGGGAGGGAAGGAGCACATGTGTGTCGACTTCACCAACCTCAACAAAGCATGCCCGCAAGATCCGTTCCCGCTCCCTCGCATCGATCAGATCGTCGATTCCACTGCTGAGTGTGACCTGTTATGCTTCTTTGATGCCTTCTCCGGGTATCACCAGATCAAGATGGCGGTGGAAGACGTGGAGAAGACGGCCTTCCTGACCCCGTGTGGGGTGTACTGCTATACATGCATGCCGTTCGGATTGCGCAACGCGGGGGCAACCTTTCAGTGGCTCATGCACATCACCTTGGGCCCGCAACTCGGGAAGAACGTAGAGGCTTACGTCAACGACATTGTAGTGAAGTCTCGCGAGGCCAAGACCCTGATACAAGACCTGGAGGAAACCTTCGCAAACCTCAACGCAGTGAGCCTGCGGCTCAACCCAGAGAAGTGTGTGTTTGGAGTCCCCTCGGTCAAGCTCTTGGGCTTCCTCGTGTCCCACTGAGGCATCGAGGCCAACCCAGAAAAGGTCAAGGCAGTCGAGGACATGAGCCCACCAAAGACCCTCAGAGAAATGCAGAAGCTCACGGGGCGCGTGACTGCGCTAGGGCGCTTCTTCTCCAGGTTAGGGGAGCGAGCGCTGCCTTTCTTCCAGCTGATGAAGAAAAAGGGGCCCTTTGAATGGACTGAAGAGGCCGACAAGGCGTTCCAAGATCTCAAAAGATACCTGACCAGCCCTCCGGTGATGGTGGCCCCACGCCCTCAAGAGCCCTTGGTGCTCTACCTTGCCGCCACTCCCTACTCCGCCAGCGCGCCCCTGGTGGTGGTTAGGGAGGAGCGTCGGACCAAGGCCACGGCAGCTACCCACGTCAAGGCAAAGCGGGACCAAGAAGGACTCGCGGAGATCAGTACCACGGCCGAAGAGGATCAGCCGCCGCAGGGGAGTGTGCTAGGAACGGAAGAGGCCCTTCCCCCAGGCAGCCAGCTTCTGGAGGCTCCCCCGCCTTAGGAGGCGCCATGGCCTCCGGGGGACGCCGCTAGCACCGACGCTCCAAGCCTCGTCGAGCACCCAGTGTACTTCGTCAGCACAGTGTTGCGGGATGCAAGGGCACGGTACCCCATGCCCCAGAAACTCCTCCTCGCGCTATTGGTGGCCTCGTGCAAGTTGCGACACTACTTTCAGGGTCACCCTATCAAGGTTTTCTCGGCGTACCCCTTGGAAAGGGTGCTCAGGAGCCCAAACTTAGCCGGAAGGGTCGCTGAGTGGAACATTGAACTGCAAGCGTTTCAGCTCGAATTCAGCATGACCAGGGTCATCAAGGGGGCCGCGCTAGCGGATTTCATGGCCGAATGGACGGAGGCACCGGGCCTCAAGGCCGGCGAGGACCAATCCCTCTCCCCAGGAAGCAAGGTGCCAGAAGGCTGGGTCATGTACTTCGACGGAGCGTTCTCCAGGCATGGCGCTAGGGCTGGGGCGGTGCTCATATCTCCCACTCAGGACAAACTCTATTACGCCGTGCAGCTCTGTTTCCAGCAAGGCGAAAAGGTCTCCAACAACATAGCGGAGTATGAAGGTCTGATAGCAGGCTTGAAGGCCGCGGCTGCCCTAGGGGTAAAGCGCCTTACCATCAAGGGCGATTCGCAGCTCCTCGTCAATTTCTCCAACAAAGTGTACGAGCCGAAAGATGAGCACATGGAGGCCTACCTCGCGGAGGTCCGCGGGATGGAAAAGAAGTTCTGGGGGTTGGACTTGCAGCATGTGCCCCGTGGCACCAATCAGGAGGCCGATGACATCTCCAAACGAGCATCCAGGCGGTTACCTCAGGAGCCTGGCGTCTTCGAGGAGCGGCTCTACAAGCCCTCGGGCATGCCATCACTATCAAACACGGCGCAGCCTCGGGAGGAGCTCCCCCAGCCACCTGCCTCGGGAGCTCCGGCCTGTGGCCCAGCCTCAGGAGCGCGCCTGCTCCTGACGATGGAGCCTCAGGAGGGGTGCTGGATCACAGAGCTCCAGAGTTACTTGACGCAAGGGACCCTGCTGGAGAAGGAGGAGGAAGCGGAGCGTGTGGCGGGCAAGCCTCGGCGTACTGTATCAGGGATGGAGAACTCTATCGGAAGCGACCAAATGGTGTGTCCCTACACTGCATATCCAGGGAGCAAGGGAAGGAGCTGCTGGCGGATATACACGGTGGAGACTATGGGCATCACTCATCATCGCGTACCCTCGTGGGCAAGGCATTCCGCAGCGTCTTCTACTGGCCTACTGCACTCAATGACGCAGTCGAACTAGTGAAGGCCTGCGAATCCTGCCAATTCTATGCCAAGCAGATCCATCAGCCGGCAGGAAGTCTGCAAACTATACCCCTCTCATGGCCATTCGCAGTCTGGGGGCTGGATATCCTGGGCCCGTTCCCTCGGGCGCCCGGGGGCTATCGCTACTTCTACGTCGCCGTAGACAAGTTCACCAAGTGGGCCGTAGTGGAAGCCGTCCACACCATCCCTACGGGCTCAATAGTCAAATTCATCAAGGGCATCGTGAGCTGGTTCGGGGTACCGAACCGCATCATCATCGACAATGGTTCGCAGTTCACCAGTAACCTCTTCAAAACATACTGTGCTAACCTTGGAACGCAGATATGCTACGCTTCGGTGGCGCACCCCCGAAGCAACGGCCAGGCCGAGTGGGCCAACGCGGAGGTCCTGAGGGGCCTCAAGACCAGAACATTCAAGAAGAAGCTGGAAGCCTGTGGTAGGGGTTGGTACGATGAGCTTCAGTCCGTGTTGTGGTCCATCCGCACGACCGCGACCAAACTGACCGGGGAGACCCCGTTCTTCCTGGTCTATGGAGCCGAAGCGGTCCTCCCTCACGAGGTCAGACGTCATTCCGCTCAGGTCCTGGCGTTCGACGAGGCTCAGCAGGACGCCATGCGGGGGATGGACCTCGTGCTGGGGGAGGAGCGTCGCCGAGAAGCCGCGTTGCGAGCGGCGAGATACCAACAATCACTACGGCGATACCACTGCCGCAACATCCGCCCCAGAACTCTTGAGGTAGGGGACCTCGTGCTCAAGCGGGTTCTCTCCAGGGAGGGACTGCATAAGCTCTCTCCCATGTGGGAGGGCCCGTTCAAGCTTGTTCATGTTTCCAGGCCCGGCTCCGCGCGCTTGGAGACTCAGGAAGGTGTGCCAGTCCAGAATGCATGGAACATCCAGCACCTCCGGAGGTTTTACCCTTAAAAGGCCCAGAGTCTGTGAAGAAGGCGAATGCCTGTGAAGACTATCTTTTTGGAAAAGGCCCAGAGCCTGTGAAGAAGGTGAATGCCTGTGAAGCTGTCGCGTTTTGGAAATGGCCCAGAGCCTGTGAAGAAGGCGAATGCCTGTGAAACTGTCGCGTTTTGGAAATGGCCCTGAGCCTGTGAAGAAGGCGAATGCCTGTGAAGCTGGCGCGTTTTGGAAATGGCCCAGAGCCTGTGAAGAAGGCGAATGCCTGTGAAGCTGTCGCGTTTTGGGAAAGGCCTAGAGCCTGTGAAGAGGGCCAATGCCCGTGAAGCTTGCTTCCCCGAAGAAAGGCCCGGAGCCTGTGAAGAAGGCCAATGCCTATGAAGCTCGCCGCCCATGACACTCTCACGTAATAATGAGTTGGGGCTGTACACGCCCCGGAGTCTCAGGAGCGCCGGCCTCAGGCCCTGGGGCTCCCTCCCACGCCCAGCGGCAGCACTTAGCTCCGCGCTGGTGAGAAGACGTCAAAGACTAGACTAGGTGCCGGACGCGGCTTTTTCATTTGCTTTCTGCAGTTGGCTAGTTCATTCTCATTTGGAGTTTTATCAAAACTATCGCCGCCTTTTGACTTGTGGTTCTTCGACTTTTTCGCCCTCCTGCCTCGATTTCTCTTGCTCAAGGGCTCGTGAGAGAGCAGCCCCGAGCGCCCTCGTGAGTGTTTCTGTCCCTATCGCTCAAGGTTTCATGACCCGGGTCCACTACAGGAGCGCCCCTCCAGTCCGTGCGTCACGGGCACCGCGACACGAATACAGGACCTGGGTCGATCGCCCCCACGACTGAGGCTGGAGATTACCTACGCGCGGGCGTGCGACAGGAAGGAACAATACCAAAATAACGGAAACAGTATGATGATTGACAACGGTAACCCAAAACACGCCCCCACAGGGCCCCACACTGCTGTCTTTTTTGCGCAGGAGAAAAGAAAAGAAAGAACAAATCAGGCGAAGCTCGCCCTACGCCGGCCCTCAAGGAAGACTCGAGCCGCCTCCGGAGCTCAGGCGGACTCCCTCTCGCGCTTCACCGGGGCGCGACGGCGGGCAGACCCGCTGCCGCTCTGCAAGCAGGCACGACGGCGTGGAGGCTGACCGCGGCCGCTTCTAGAAGAGTCACTGCCCGAAGAAGAACCAGTGAAGCTTGAGGAACCCTGGGCACCACCAACCACGCGCGCGCTATCCTCTCCGTCCTCGCCGGGGCTGGGTCCCCGGCCGCGGTCGTCGTCTTCGGGGCAGCACCCTGCGCGGCGACCATCTTCCCCAAACACCCTCACATAGAGGGTGGCGTCGCCGTCAAACTTGAAGTGCAGGGTGCACCGACGACTCAGGCCACGCGCGCGGGCAAACGTCTGCCAGCCGCCTAGATCCAGAGGCCACCCGGGGCGCCAGCCGGGAGCTCACCTAGGAGGAAGCAAGGGAGCTGGAGCCGGGCGCTGGTTGGCTCCGCCGCCCACACAACGAACTCCGGCAGCACCTCTGCAGAGTGGGAGCGCGGCCTAGGGGGTCGCACGGCCGAAGCACGCCCCCCGGCTGCGGCCAGCCGCCCGTCACCACGCGAGAAGTCACCACCGCGACCGCGGGGAGCCGCCGTGGAAACCACAGGGTGTTTGCGAGGGCGGCCTCGACTGCGCTTGGGCGGGGGAGAGGCAGACTCGACCTGGCGAGCCTTTCCTTTCTCTGCGGCCGAGAACTTCCTTGGCGGAGCCATGAAGAAGAAGGAGAAGCGAGAAGAGATAGACTGGAAGGGCGCGTGCCGTTCCGTACTTATAGCCGGCAAAGGCCAACCGTTGACCTCCACGATCGCAGGTAATCATGACCCGCTCTGCATGCAGGGACCTATCGAATCCGTGCAGTTGCAGAGGTGTCGTGGGGAAGCGGAGACGCCCACGTCCAATCAACCGCCACGCGGCGCCCAAGGCCGCAGGCTGTTAGGGCCCGCGACGCTTCGCACTTGCCCTTTCGCCTCTCTGCTCGGCCAAGTCTGGGCGCGCCATGGGCCCGGGGGCTACTGTCAGCGTTCTGGGAACGGGGGTCCCCAGACTTGCCTGCCTGTGGCCTGCGGCGTGGCTCAAACGGGGGCCAGCGCGGCCCATCTTCATCAACACAAGCTCAAGACCATCGCGAGGGGCCAAGCCTCGCGGGGCGGATGACAAGGAGCTTCCTCAGGAACGGCCTCATCAGGCTAGCTCGCGAGGAGGCGGAGAGTTCAAGGCGGGGTACCTCGCGAGGTGCCCATGACACAAGCCATGATGACCAAGGGCGCCAGTCGGGCGCCAGCCCACGCAGTGTCCTCCTTTCCTCTTTGGTGCAAAGGGAGCAAGCGCAGGCGAGACCATCAAGCAAAGGCATCCATTTCGGTGCAACAAGACCAAGACCAGCCCAACGGCAGGGAGGAAGTCATTGTGGAGCCCAAGCAGGCATCACCACCAGAGCCTTTGACGGGCGAGGACCAACTTTAGTCAGGATAAGTGTACCCGTTGTTCCCCTTCAAAATGGCCAATTGTTGGCGCCCTGCCCGCTCAATATTTGGGAAGAGGCCCAGGGCCTTTGCCTATAAATAGGACTAGCCACCCCCAGGGTAGAGGCATCTAGTATCTGGCATACATCTAGAATCGAGAGAGAGAGAGGGAGCGACTGAACTCCTCCTAGCAGTTCATCGCACCAGCCTAGAACAGACCCTCACGAGGCTGTTCTTCCTTGTATTGTTCACCGTTAGCCCAAGAGGCAATCCACCACACCACACACTGGAGTAGGGTTTTACACCACAATGGTGGCCTGAACCAGTATAAACCCTGTGTCTCTTGTGTTGTTTCTTTCGTAGTTTAGATCCTAGCGATTCGGCGAGGAGCAGGTAGGTAGAAGACGAAATCTCCACGCGCACCCCAGTGTTTGAACCTCAGGGTCTGCCGGAACCCGAAATCCGACAGAAGGTCTCCAACAACATCGCAGAATTCAAAGGCTTGCTCGCTGGACTCGGGGCTGCGGCCGTGCTGGGAGTAAAGCGCCTCACCATCAAGGCTACTCTCAGCTTCTCATCAATTTCTCCAACAAGGAGTACACGCCTAAGGACAAGCACATTGAGGCGTACCTAGAGGAGGTGCACAAAATGGAGAAACGGTTCATGGGCGTGGAGCCGCATCACGTGTCGCGCGGGACGAATAAGGAAGCACACGACATCGCCAAAAGAGCCTCTCGCAGGCTCCCTCAGGAGCCAGGGGTGTTTGAGGAGCGGTTCTTCAAGCCATCTTTGACCCCGAACATCACGACTCCAGCACCACCTCAGGAGGACTTGCCACAGGCACCCGACACGGGCGCTCCAGCCTATGGTCACCCCTCAGGAGCCCGCTTGTTGCTCGCGCTCGAGCCTCGGGAGGGGTGCTAGACCAAAGAGTTCAAGGCGTACTTGCTTCAAGGGACCCTGCCAGAGAAGGAGGAGGACGCTGAGCGCGTGGCCCATCAGGCCACCGCGTACTGCGTCAAGGAAGGTGAGTTATATCGCAGGAGGCCCAATGACGTTTCGTTGCAGTGCATCTCCAGTGAACAAGAGCTTGAGCTGCTGGCGGACATACTGGTGGGGACTGCGGGCATCACTCCTCCTCACGCACCCTGGTGGGCACGGTGTTCCGCAACGGTTTCTACTGGTCCACCGCGCTCAACGATGCTACAGAGCTGGTGCGCTCTTGTGAAGCATGCCAGTTTCACGCCAAGCAGATCCATCAGCCCGCGCAGGGCCTCCAGATGATCCCGCTCACGTGGCCGTTTGCGGTCTGGGGGCTGGACATCTTGGGACCGTTCCCTCGGGCGCCAGGGGGCTACCGATACCTCTACATCGCCATTGACAAGTTCACCAAGTGGGCGGTTGTAGAAGCCGTGTGCACCATCCCAGCTGGATCAGCCGTCAAGTTCAGCAAGGGAATCGTGAGCCAATTTGGGGTCCCCAATCGCATCATCACCGACACCGGCTCGAATTTCACCAGCAACCTTTTCAAAACATACTGTGCTAACCTTAGAACACAGATCTGCTATGCCTCAGTAGCACACCCACGAAGCAATGGACAGGCTAAGAGGGCCAATGCGGAAGTCCTGAGGGGCCTCAAGACCCGCACCTTCAAGAAGAGGCTAGAGGCCTGTGGCAGGGGCTGGATCAACGAGCTGCAGTCCGTGCTGTGGTCCATCCGCACCACCGCGACCAAGCCAACAGGAGAAACGCCGTTCTTCCTCGTCTATAGAGCAGAAGCGGTTCTCCCTCACGAGGTCAAGCATCGCTCCACGCGGGTCCTGGCATTTGATGAAACGCAGCAGGACGCCACGTGGAGGATGGATCTCGTGCTGGGGGAGGAACGCCGCCGTCAAGCCTCGCTCCGAGCTGCGAGGTACCAGCAGGCGCTGCGGCGGTACCACTACCGCAGCGTCCACTTCAGGACGTTAGAGGTGGGTGATCTCGTCCTGAGGCGGGTGCTCTCCAGGGAGGGGTTGCATAAGCTCTCTCCCACGTGGGAGGGCCCATTTAGGATTGCCCGTGTCTCTAGGCCTGGCGCCGCGCGCCTGGAGACACAGCACGGGGTCCCCTTCCAGAACACCACGAACATCCAGCACCTCCGGAAGTTCTACCCCTGAAGAAAGGCTCCGGCTTGTGAAGCAAGGCTCCGGCCTGTGAAGGTCTCCGCTCGTGACACTCTCACGTAATAACAAGTGGGACTGTACCTGCCCCGAAGTCTCCTGAGAGTCGGCCTGGGGCCTCATGGGGGCTCCCTCCCACGTCCTAGTGGCAGCACTTAGCTCCGCGCTGGTGAGAAGACTAGATTAGGTGCCGGACGCGGCTGTTCATTTGCTTTCTGAAGTTGCTTGCAGTTTTTTAGTAGTCTTTCAAGGGATTTGGTATTATCGAATGCTGGTTCCTCGAGTTTTGTTTTCTCCTAAGTTGTTTTGGTCTAAGGACGTGAGAGAGGTGGCAGTCACCCGACACTTCTCCTCGCGCTCCTCGCGCGTGGGGCTAGGTAGGTGTGTGCGCCCATGGCTTGCCTTTGCGCGCACACACCGCGCCGAACCCCATTATTTCGGTTTCATCCTCACGAGGAGCCCTCGATCGAGTCCACTGGTGCCAGCACCCCTCATGTCCGTGCCCCCTAGGCAGCGCGATGCGGTGCATCAGGTCCAAACTAACCTATGGCAGGGGGCTCGCGTAAGGGGGAGAAAGTCGCTCGACAAATTTTCTCTTCCTTCAAAGGACAGCTCTGCCCTGCCGCGACTCCTGAGGGCACAAGGTGTACCTCCTGAGGGCACTGGGCGTATCTCCTGGGGGCCCTGTCAAGTACCTAAGGTCAGGTTCTCATGAGGCGGAGGACGACTGCACATACCAAGCTAGGCCTTCCTACCTTAACCCGCTCAAATTGCAAACACTACATCACAACATCAAGACGGCAATTATAACATAAAAAGGCATAGCACCAACCGCTCATTACACGCCCCGCAGGGTACATTCTTCCTTTTTTAGTTTGCAAGAGAAAGGAAAAGCTAAACAAAGAGGGGCCGAAGGCGTACAAGCTTGGCACCAGCGCCGCATCCTCAAGCAGCACCTCAAGGTATCCCGGCGGTCCACCAGTTCTTCCATAGGAGATCTGGGGCCACCAGCCTTGAGTCCAAGTTCGCCGGCCCCCAGCTTCATGCCGGGCTCCTCCCTAGCTTCACTGGAGCACTGCAGCGGGATGAACTATCAGCGTCCTCGACACGAGCACGATGACGCGGAGGTCGGTGTAGCCACCGCTGCTCGAGCTCTCGTCCGAGGAAGAGCTGCTATCACGGGAGGAGGAGGGCGCGTCGCCAAGGCCAAGCTCACCGTCGCCACCATCATTGTCGCTGCTGTCCTTCGGGCATCACAAAGATCCGGCAGACCCTTGAGGTTCGAACTCTGGGGTGCGCACGAAGATCTTTCCCCTACCAGCTCACGTCTCGAAGTCTCGCAAAGGATCTAGGCTAGAAAGAAGAACACACGAGGGACACGAGATTTATACTAGTTCAGGCCACCATTGTGGTGTAATACCCTACTCCAGTGTGTGGTGTGGTGGATTGCCTGAGGGGATGGTGATGAACAGTACAAAGGGAGAACAACCTCACGAGGGATGTTCTTGAGCTGGTGCGATGAACTGCTTGGGTGAGTTCAGTCGCTTCTCTCTCTCTGATCGATCTATTTTCTCCATGCCTCTACTCTGTGGTGGCTAGTCCTATTTATAGAGGGAGGCCCTGGGCCTCTTCCCAAATAATGAGCGGGAAGGGCGCCAACAATTGGCTATTTTGAAGGGGAACCTCTAGTACACTTATCCTGACTAAAGTTGGTCTTCGGCTACCAAAGGCTCTGGTGGTGACGCCGTCCTGGGCTCCATGATAACCTCCATCCTTCCGTTTTGCTGGTCTTGGTCTTGTTGCACCAAAACGGTAACCTTTGCCTGATGCCTTGGCCTGTGCTTGCCCCCTTTGCACCGAAGGGGAAACAAGGACACTGCACAGGCCGGCGCCCGCCTGGCGCCTGCCTGGTCTTGATTGTCATGGCTTGCATCACGGGCTCCTCGCGAGGTGCCCTTGCCTTGATCTCTCCGCCTCCTCACGAGCCTGCCTGACGAGGCTGCTCCTGAGGAAGCTTCCTGTCATCCACCCCGCGAGGCTTGGACCCTCGCGAGGGTCTTGAGCTTGAGATGATGAAGCTGGGTTGCACTGGGCCCCCACCTGAGCCACGCCGCAGGCTGCAGGTAGGCAAGTCTTGGGACCCCCATTCCCAGAACGCCGACAGTAGCCCCCGGGCCCAAGGCGCGCCCGGACTTGGCTTAGCAGAGAAGCGAAGGGGCAAGTGCGAAGCGCCGCGGGCCCCAATAGCCTGCAGCCTTGGGCGCCGTGTGGCGGTTGATTGGACGTGGGTGTCTCCGCTTCCCACGATGCCTCGGCAACTGCATGACTTGACAAGTCCCTGCATTCAAAAACGGGTCATGATTACCTGCGATTGTGGAGGCCGGCGGTTGGCCTTCTCTGGCTATAAGTACGGAACGGCGCGAGCCCTTTCAGTCCATCCCTTCCTGCTACTCCTTTCCTTCTTCTTCCTCGCCCTTGCTCCACATTACGCCAATGGCACCAATCTGCCGGTTTTATGTAGAAGAGAAGGGAAAGGTCCCCCGAGAGGGTCCCGACCCGCTTCCGTCGAAGAAGCGGCTAGTCCTCTACCGCCGAGATGAGGGTGCTCGATAGGGGGCATCGAGGCCCAGGTGCGAGCATCCGTCGCCTGGGTTCCCGCTGCCCTTGTACGCCCGCATCGAGGGCCCTGGAGAAGAAGGCACCAAGCGACACCGACGGTGCTGCCATCGACGCTGGCGGGTCACGGCGGTGCGCGTCGTTCCTCCTGGAGTCCATGCCGAGGGCTCCTCTCGCGAGCTTGTGCTCCACGCCGCCATGCCTCCTCGATCTTGGATTCGCCTTCCTCCCTCCTTCGCCTTCGAGATCCAGCCGAGGGGGCCTCTTGAGCTCTGGCTGCAGCATGCTGATTGCAGTACCCCTGCGACCGGAGCAGAGGTTGAGGTTGTCGCTCCGGGCAAGGTCTACATGACCCGTGGCTGGGGCGAGATCGCCCAGGTCTGCCGGACAGGGGGCGCCCTCGTAATCCACCTCGAATACGATGGCGCCTCCTTGATGTTCTTCAAGGTCTTCGACACGGAAGGACGCCGACTGGAATGCTGCCCCGAGAAAGGCGGCCGGGGCATCGTCGTGGCAAGGAACAGGCCCGCCAACCGCTTCCCCGACAGCTCCTCAGGCAGTAGTGGAGGCGCCGGAGGGTCCAGCGACTCCGCCGAGCTTCACGCGACTCCAGAGACGAGCAACGACAGCTACGAGCCCCCGAGCTCACGTCGCGCTCAGAGCGGGGCGGGTGCTTCAGGCCGCCGGCGCTGCTGATCTGGATGGGGTTGGCGCCGGCACCTGACGGCCCACTGTTGATGATGGCGTCTCCTGCGGAGGCGCGCCTAGTTAGCGTTCCTTAGGATTGGCACCTTTTGTTCCCTGTGAGGAATCGAAGTACCACCCCGCGGGGTATGTAAGGCACTGGCCATGTTTGTTGTGAATATTATATCCTTATTATGAATCGATGCAAGATGCTTGTCCTGTCCCAGCTCGGCTCCCCCTTTCTTTCCTCACGAGAGCTTGATGCTCTACGCTGATAGGCCCCGGTCCCCAGGCAGGCTTCAGCCGTCACTGGTATGCCAGCTCGCGATGCCGTGGTCAAGGCCAGGAGGTGAGTGGCCCAAGGTCCAGTAAGAGCCCCTGAGTCGCGATGCTCAGGAGGTCCCCTTTAGCGCTCAAGCAGCCTCCGCTGGGCAAGAAAGGTAGGCAACATTGTCGTGATAGAGCTGCAGTAGGCGAGAGTTTGGCGCTGAGTCGATTCAGTTCTTGCGTGACTTATCTTGTAGGTTTGGAGCAGTTTCCAACGGGGTGAAGGCCCTGCGTGGCGGCAGCTGAGGTGTTTCTGGGTTAGGTCCTCGTGAGCTTCTTCCCTCTCCCCCGCACTTTCCTTGATGCTCTACGTCCTCAGGCCCCGGCCCTCGAGCGAGCTCAGCCGCCGCTGGTATGACAGGTCGCGATGCCGTGGGTCAAGGCCAGGGTTGAGGGCTGGAGAGCCAGTAAGAGCCCATGAGTCGCGATGCTCAGGTGTCCCCCTTTTAACGTGCAAGCGGATCGTGTCGGAGGGAAGGAGAGAAAGCTCACGATGTCCCCAGCGTTGCTCCTGGAACGGGTCCTACATACCAATCACGAGGAGAAACAAGGTCTGTCGTTACAGTTGCCAGCCAACCATTGGTCGCTCCGAGGGAGTGATTGGGGCACTGAGGGCATGGTGAGGTGGCGCCTTGCAAGGCTACCGCGGCCAGAGCTCAGCCACTCAGGTTTATCGGCATTGCAGGGACGGACCCGTGCGCAAGTGCCGTGCCAGAGCGAGCGGCTCCAAACGTAGGTGTCAATCGAGCAGGCGGTTAGGTCAAGCATGTTAAACATTAAGGAGCAAATCCATTTCAAATAGATGCGGAAAAAGCAAACGCCACCGGGTCAGGCCCGAGCAGCTTGGGGATAATGCAGCCCGAGGGGCGCTCCCAACAAGGTATTTAAAGAACATAAGCAAAATGGATACATGCCGCAGGGACGGACCCACGCGACCTGGGAATGATGCGGCCCTGCGGGCGCTCCCAGCTGAAAATGGAACTTTGAAAGATGTCACCTGATACCGTTGGAGATGAAGTGATGCTGAAGTAGTGGACGACGCGCGGTGAGGAAGCCGACCCTCACGAGCTCCCGGCACCTGGAGCCTCGGGAGGCTTCGGGGGCACAGGTGGATCTTCGAGGGCCATCTCCATCTCCGCCAGGACCGCATGATGCCTGACCTCCTGAGCCTCCAGGATGCTCCTCAGCAGGCGCTGATGAGCGGCGACCGCGTTCGGCAGGCCGAAAGGCATGCGAACATAGCTGTGAGGTGGACCCTCACAACGCCCCACGCATGAGGGCTAGAGGTGCTCCTGAGACGCGGCTCGGTTGAGCCCTAGTACGTCGATGCAGACGCGCAGCCCACCATCCTCGCTTGGATGTGGGGCCACGGCGGGCAAGCGGCGCCTGCCGCGCATGACTCTTGACTCCTGTAGCTCCTGAATGTTCTTCACGATGAACTCCTGTGGGTTTGGCCCTCCTTGCCTCATACCTTCCTGAGGGAAACGTGCCTTGAAGCACGCCTCCAAGTGGAGCCCGAGCACCTCCCTCGTGACCTTGGCAAGGTCAGTGGCTCTCCAAGGAGGAGCCCCCGAGCCCTGCCCGAGGAGGGCACCGGGCGCGCCTTCCTATGCGACAGAGGGTGGCGCCCCCTGAACGAGCGTGGATCCCGACGCAACGCCTCTATAGGTACCTGCCTCTTGAAGGTTTGGGCCAGGTGAAGCCTTCTTGTTCTTAGGGACCGCCTCGGGAAGTCTCCCACTCCTGTGATCTGGGTCTTCGATTGCCGCGGCTTGGAAGGCACGCTCAAGAGAACACATTGCATCCCTCTCCTCACAAGGCACTATGATGACTCCACCGCTCTCTGGCTTCTTGAGGACATCGTAGCCATGGTGAGTCACTGCCATGAACTTGGCCAGGGATGGGTACCCAAGGATGACATTGTATGGCAGGCGAATGTGGGCGACGTCCAAGTAAATGAGCTCAGTGCGGTAGTTGTTGCGCTGCCCAAAGGTGAGAGGAAGGCGAACTTGCCCAATCGGAACAGTGGAACCATCAGTGACTCCTGCGAAAGGCTTGGTTGGCTGAAGCTGATCATATGGCACTTGGAGATTGTTGAATGTCTCGACGGACAGGACGTTGAGTCCAGCTCCACCATCAATGAGGGTCCTGATGACTTGCACATTGTTGATGACTTGGGAGCAAAGCATCGGGAGGACTCCGGCCATTGCTGCGCACTTGAGATGATCCGCTGAGCTGAACGTGATAGCGCACACAGACCACCTGAGAGGGCGCGTGGCCTCAAGCTTGGGGAGGACTGTATTCACCTCGCGAGCAAACTGGTTGAAGATGCACTTTGAGGCTGGGGCCTGAGCTCCGCCCAAGATGCAAGCGATTGCGCGCGGCTCCTGGAAGCCCCCAGCCCCCTCGTCCTGATGATGGTCTTCATTCCTCCTTGGTGGTGGTGGCAGAGGAGGGAGGCCTGCGTTGCCTTGAGGGTGGTCCTCACGAGGCTGATCCCTCCAACCTCCCTCGCGAGGTTGGTCCTGCCAGCGGTCCTCGCGAGGTCGTTCACGCCACCCATGGCGAGGGCCATGGTCTTCCCATCGTCCTCCACCTCTTCCTCCTCCTCGACCATAGCCCCGGTCGTTGCGCTCGGGTCGTCGGCCGATATGCCCATCTCGCACCGCCCTGAGCTCTTGGCATTCCTTGGTGTTGTGGGTGTGGAGGTCGTGGTACACGCAGTACCGGCTACCCTTGGATGACTCGGGATGATCCCTACCTCGCTTGGTGTCTGGCTCTGCTGCAAGCACAACAGCTCCCTTGCGCTTCACGTCCTTGACCATGGGCTTCTTCTCTTCTGGATCGGCAGCCGCCAGCTCGAGGAGGGAGAGGCGCCCTTCCTCAGCCCTGGCGCACTTGGTCACCAAGTTGAACAGCTCCAGGGATGTGCACAGGTCTTCATGGATTGCCAGCTCCTCTTTCATCTTGACGTCACACACGCCGTCGGAGAAGGCTGAGATGATAGCTTCCTCAGTCACCCTGGGGATCTTGAGGCGGGCGTTGTTGAAGCGCTGGATGTACTTTTGTAGGGTCTCTCCTGGCTGTTGCTTGATGCGGTGCAGGTCACTCATGGCCGGGGGCCGGTCGCGAGTGCCTTGGAAGTTGTCCATGAAGCGAGTGCGCATCTCGTCCCAGGAGGAGATCATGCCGGGAGCCAGGTTCAGGAGCCAGGTGCGGCCATCGTCCTTGAGCGCCATGGGAAACAAGTTTGCCATGACCTTCTCATCCCCATTGGCGGCTTCGATGCCCAGCTCATAGAGCTGTAGGAACTCCGCGGTGTCGGTAGTGCCATCGTAGCGAGGAGGCAGGTCCAGCTCGAACTTGCCGGGCCATACGACTCTACGCAGCTCGCGGTGAAGGCGCGGCAGCATGCGGTTGCCACCGGAGCCCTTTCCTGGTGCGGGGCTTGCTCCTGGGGATTCCCGCGCACAGCTGCCTGGAGCAGCGCGGGGTCTTGACGTGGTGGGGCAGGGATGCGATCATGGCGCACTGGTGCTGGGAGCACGTGAGCACCTTCTTGGGGGCGAGGGATTTCTTGGCAGCTCCTTTCTTGTCGCGCGGGCGCCAGATGCGGAGGGTCTCGTCCTCGGGCCGTGCGCCTTGGAGCCAGGGCGCCTTCTTGGGGAGGAGGTGGCGGAGGCACCTCTTGATCCACGCCTCCTGCGCAGGACGGAGGGCGAGGCAGCGAGAGGGACGGCGCAGGGGAGCCCCCTGTGGTGTTGACGAGCTCGGTGATGCGGGCGAGCCAGTCCTCGTAGAGGTCGTCGACGGGACGGTAGTGCTGGAGCTCACACGCCAGGAGCACCATAGCGTGCGCGTCCGTGGGGGCGCGACGGGCGTGGGACAACGAACCCGCTGCTCGTTCCCTGCCGGGCCGGTGGCGGCGTTGGTGGCAGGCGACGGGGAACGACGGGGGCGACCGCCAACGGGCGCTGTCTGGGCGACGCGGGTGGTGAGAGCAGCACGACGCTCGGCGCGGGCTCGGCGAGCGTCAGCCATGGACACGACGGAAGATCACACGCGACCAGCGGTAGAAAGATTCCGGCGCACCCCTACCTGGCGCGCCAAATGTCGGATTTCGTGTTCCGGCAGACCCTTGAGGTTCGAACTCTGGGGTGCGCACGAAGATCTTTCCCCTACCAGCTCACGTCTCAAAGTCTCGCAAAGGATCTAGGCTAGAAAGAAGAACACACGAGGGACACGAGATTTATAATGGTTCAGGCCACCATTGTGGTGTAATACCCTACTCCAGTGTGTGGTGTGGTGGATTGCCTCAGGGGCTGGTGATGAACAATACAAAGGGAGAACAGCCTCGCGAGGGCTATTCTTAAGCTGGTGCGATGAACTGCTTGGGTGAGTTCAGTCGCTTCTCTCTCTCTCTCGGATCGATCAGTTTTCTCCATGCTTCTACTCTGTGGTGGCTAGTCCTATTTATAGAGGGAGGCCCTGGGCCTCTTCCCAAATAATGAGCGGGAAGGGCGCCAACAATTGGCCATTTTGAAGGGGAACATCTAGTACACTTATCCTGACTAAAGTTGGTCTTCGGCTGCCAAAGGCTCTGGTGGTGACGCCGTCCTGGGCTCCACGATGACCTCCATCATGCCGTTCTGCTGGTCTTGGTCTTGTTGCACCGAAACGGTAACCTTTGCCTGATGCCTTGGCCTGTGCTTGCCCCCTTTGCGCCGAAGGGGAAACAAGGACACTGCGCAGGCCGGCGCCCGCCTGGTCTCGATCGTCATGGCTTGCGTCACGGTCTCCTCGCGAGGTGCCCTTGCCTTGATCTCTCCACCTCCTCATGAGCCTGCCTGACGAGGCTACTCCTGAGGAAGCTTCCTGTTGTCCACCCCGCGAGGCTTGGCCCCTCGCGAGGGTCTTGAGCTTGAGCTGATGAAGCTGGGATGCACTGGGCCCCCACCTGAGCCACGCCGCAGGCGGCACGCAGGCAAGTCTGGGGACCCCCGTTCCCAGAACACCGACAAACACCTCACCTCCTAAGGCTTGTTCATCCTTTGTACTAGTTCAGCCATAGCCCCTCGAGGGAATCCACTACACCACACTGGATTAAGGTTTTACACCACAATGGTGGCCCGAACCAGTATAAATCTATGTGTCTTTGTGTCTCTTTGAGCTCGACGCGTTTGGCTAGGGAGGATCATGAGTAGGCAGGCTGGGCAGGTTGAGATCTCTGCATGCACCCCAGAGTTCGAACCTCTGAAGGGTTGCCGGATCCCTAAATTCGACACTTTCCTATGAAAATTTATAGCCCATTTGATGTGCTAGTTCGAAATAAGTTTGTGGGAGCTGGTGGGGCCTAATCACTTGGCTTCTGTAATGCATAGTGAGCTCAAGCAACCGGCGAGAGTGATGTTATTTCCCTTGGTTGGGATTTGTTACAATATTTCACTCTAAATTAAACGAATGGCAAGCCATTTGCCTTGTTTCAAAGAAAATATGACAGTCACAGCAGAGTTGGAACGGGCAAGAACATCTAACTCCAGCTTACAAACTGTACAAAAGCACGAGGGTTTATTGTTCATTAGGTTTAGACAAAACTGTGGTTGAAAAGGGCAACAACATCTAACGCCAGCACTGTTTTCGGCAGCACAGTCAAATGGATCGGTCACGTCCATAGAATGAACATCCTGGATCGTAAACTTTACTGGATTATGACCACAACATGTTGTAAATAGAAGCCCGGCATGTTCAGAAGCTCTTTTGCCCACCTGAAACTCCTTTTTTTTGCTCTTCGACATACCCATCCGTCCAAACCATACTACTAATAAACTTAAGCCTGATGGACAATAGTAACCTCGCATTCAGCAGGAAGAATGTGACAAATCTAGTGTTTGCACGATTGGCTACATATCGTTCTAGCGTTATTGTCTTCAATTGAATGTCATGAGAAGTGAGAAAATCCCGGTGCTTACGAATCCGCCGATTGGTTATAACTTTCTTACCCCATCCAGTTGCCTAAATAGACATGAAGATTGAAAACAGTTAATGTCTAAAAAAAGAGTGTCGAAAGAGCAACGGCTGAACGGTTAATTCTAGTACACTATATGAGGGCTTCCAATGTGCGTGAAATTATCACCTTTATATACAACTTCTTCGGACATGGAAAGCATTGCAGCAAGCCAATAATCTTGTTCAGATCAAAACTATTAATTTGGATATATAAGATCTTGACAGAATCCAGCACCATTGGTAGGCCATCCATGGAGAAACTCTTCATTGAGCATACAACATAATATTAGTACAAAATGTGTACTCCAAGATGATATATAACTTATGCGCAGAAATTTAAAATGCAGCTTACGGTTACAAGTGTAGATGATAATATAAAGTACCTGAAGAACAGTGGAGCCAAACACCATATTGAAATGAGCACAGAGATCATGTATTACATCCAAGGTCTCCAATTTAGGCGCAGAGAGGACGGTTATTTGCAACGGTGAATAACTAGAATCAAGGATCAACCTTTGAAGTGAAGGGGCATCTTGGATGATGAGCTGCCTTCCATCAAAAGAAATTCCAATTCTTACAAGGTTAGGCGACTTTATTTGGAGACAACCGATTCTAACTGTGAAAACAAGCATCAAGCACTCCAGGGCAGGGCAATTGGAGTGGATGATGATGTGCAATGAGGCCTCTGATATATGAACCCGCACAAGTGAAAGTTTCTTGAGAAATGGGAGTCGAAGGTTTAGTACCAGATTGTCTGGTAGGTAGCACAACGCAAAAGTGGTGGTGTGGAGAGAGGAGGAAAACTGTGAGATGGACATCGGTGCTGAGGGCACAAGTACATGGCATTCGTTATCTGGTAGGTGATTTCCAGGGGAATAGTAGAACTCAAGCAGCTGTAGTTCTGTGAATTCAGGGGATTTCAGCCAGGCATCCACCGCGCAGGGCATGGTATGCTTGCTCAGGTAGTATGACGGGATGCAGAGGCTTTGAACGGAGCCCTGGTGGGAGGAGATGATGGCTCTGGGGATTTCAAAATCATTGAAGAGAGATAGCTGACGACAGTCGAGATTAAGGGGCACGGCGCGCCATAGAGGGCGCCAGCAAATTGAGAGGACTTGGGTGCGGCAGCAATCCTTGGTGGGGAGAAGCGAGATGATCTCCCGAAGGACGGCGTCTGGGAGATCGCTGATGCAGTCCACCCATTCTTGGGATCCGGTGGGGGCAGGGTCGCTGCTTCTCCCCGTGCTGCCGGGTGCGGGATCTACAACAGGCGTCGGCGCTGGCGGGTGCCTCATCTTCTTGGCACTGGGGTCAGTCGACTCCATTTTCCTCGAGGGCGTCGCGTTGCGCTCACGGATTTGAGCAGAGTAACGAATGACGAGCCTAGTTGTAGTGCGAGCGAAGAAGAAGGGGAGCTGGGGGTTTTCCGTAGTAGTGAGGAAGAAGGGGAGCTGGGGTTTTCTGTAGGAGTGAGGTGATGAATTTGGGGGTATAAGTGGAGCGAGCTGACGTGAGGTGGGTGGGAGTGAGGAGGAAGAAGAGCACCCAGGTTTTTTTGGGGGGCGGTGTGCTGGGTGTGGGTAGCGCCTCTCATTAAGTAAATATATGGGCTTTTGAATTGATTTTACTATTTACTATGGTGGATGGGCTGTTTTGTCTTGGGCCCAAAGAAACAATTACTACTAGTACAGTGTAGACACTCTACAGCTACCTAGAAAAACAATTACTACTAGTACAGTGGATACACTACCGCTTCTAGCTCCTCCTAGGTCATCGAAACGTCTCCCTCTACTGAATGTCGTTATACTTTTGTTCACCAACATGTGGGCCATGCAGCGCGTGGGCCCAAATTACATCCACCAAATTAGAAGGCAGTATGCAGGCGGAGAGTCACCCCGGTCGTAGGGCGGCAGTAACGAGCCGTCATATCACAAAACCCCACCTCCCCACAGTCTAAGTTTGATGGACGAAGGAACCATCATTTCACTCTTTGCTGAATCCCCTTCTCCCTCACCGTCTTCGAGAAAGGCAACACTCGCATCTACCACTGTTCTTCTCTCCCAACCAAGGGAAGGTAAGCGGATCCGTGTTGTTGGTATATTTTCGTTCAGAGAAAAAAAAGAACTTTTGCAAAGCAGTAACCAATCCTCACTCTCTTTTTTGTTTCATTGTCATTGCGATTGTGTTTTCCTTTCATTGGTCTCCTAGTATTCGTTAGTTTCATGATGGACCAAGGAGAACCAGGCAAAGATCTGCCGATATTGGAGCAGACGCGGGAAGCTGATCCCCACGAGACAGAGAGCCTAAAGAAGATGGAGGCAGCCACCGAGCCGATCCCAAATACGCTCACGGTCACTACTGAGATGGTCAATGCCCCGTTTGAGGTTATAGCCCCCGTGGCACTGCAGGAGCAGTTTTCCCCCTTCGAGGATGTGTCCCTGTCGACGTTCTAGGAACGGGGGTCCCCAGACATGCTTGCCTGTGGCCTGCGGCGTGGCTCAAGTGGTGGCCCAATACAGACCGTCTTCATCAGCACAAGACTCAAGACCCTCGCGAGGGGTCAAGCCTCGCGGGGCGGACGACGCAAGGCTTCCTCAGGGACGGCCTCGCCAGGCAGACTTGCGAGGAGGCGGAGAGATCAAGGCAGGGTACCTCGCGAGGTGCTCGTGACGCAAGCCATGACGATCGAGGCCAGACGGGTGTCAGGCGGGCGCCGGCCTGCGTAGTGTCCTTATTTCCTCTTTGGTGCAAAGGGAGCAGGCACAGACGTGGAGTACCGAGGCATCAGGCAAAGGTTGCCATTTCAGTGCAACGAGACCAAGACCAGCGGAGCGGCAGGATGGAGGTCACCGTGGAGCCCAAGACGGCGTCATCACCAGTGCTTTTAGCAGCCGAAGACAACCTTTAGTCAGGATAACTTGTACTATATGTTCCCCTTCAAAATGGCCGTTGTTGGTGCCCTTCCCGCTCAATATTTGGGAAGAGGCCCAGTGCCTCTATAAATAGGCCTAACCACCACAGAGTAGGGGCATCTGGTTGAGTGCTCACTAGAGAGAGAGAGAGAGAGAGAAAGAGAGGAGAGAGAGAGGCGATCGAACTCGCCCAAGTAGTTCATCACACCAGCTCAAGAACACCTCTCGCGAGGCCGTTCTCCCTCTGTACTGTTCATCACCATCCCCTGAGGCAATCCACCACACCACACACTGGAGTAGGGTATTACACCACAACGATGGCCCGAACCAGTATAAATCTCGTGTCCCTTATGTTGTTCATCGTTTCCAACTTAGATCTCATGAGGCGATCGGACGTAGATCGGTAGGGGAGAGATCTTCGTGCGCACCCAAGTGTTCAAACCTCAAGGGTCTGCCGGTACCCAACATCTGACATTTGGCGCGCCAGGTAGGGGTGCGCCGGAATCTTTCTTCCGTTGTTCGTGTTCGATCTTCCGTTGTGTCCATGGCTGACACTCGTCGGGCTCGCGATGAGCGTCGGGCTGCTCTCGCCGCCCGCGTCGCCCAGATGGCGCCCGTCGGCGGGCGCCCCCGTCGTTCCCCATCACCTGCCGCCAACGCCGCCATTGGCCCGGTGGGGAACGAGCAGCAGGCCTCGTCTCTGCACCCTTCGGTGCGGCGGGAAGGCCGCACCGCCACCCCATCGCTAACTCCAGCCGGTTTGTCGTCCCATGCCCGTCGCGCCCCCACGGACGCGCACGCCATGCTGCTCCTGGCGTGTGAGCTCCTGCACTGCCGTCCCGTCGACGACCTCTACGAGGACTGGCTCGCCCGCATCATCTAGCTCGTCAGGGCCGCAGGGGGCTCTCCTATGCCGTCCCTCTCGCTGCCTCACCCTCCATCCTGCGCAGGAGGCCTGGATCAGGAGGTGCCTCCGCCACCTCCTCCCCAAGAAGGCGCCCTGGCTCCAAGGCGCGTGGCCCCAGGACGAGACCCACCGTGTCCGGCGCCTACACGACAAGAAAGGAGCTGCCAAGAAATCCCTCGTCCCCAAGAAGGTGCTCGCGTGCTCCCGGCACCGGTGCGCCATGACCACATCCCTGCGCCATCACGTCAAGACCCCGTGCTGCTCCAAGCGGCAGCGTGTGGGAATTTCCAAGAGCAAGCCCAGCATCAGCAAAGGGCTCCGGTGGCCACCGCAGGCTGCCGCGCCTTCACCCCCGAGCTACGCAGTGTCGCCTGGCCAGGCAAGTTCAAGCCTGACCTGCCTCCTCGCTACGACGGCACTGTAGACCCCGCGGAGTTCCTACAGCTCTACGAGCTGGGCATTGAAGCCGCCAACAGGGATGAAAAGGTCATGGCGAACTGGTTTCCCATGGTTCTCAAGGACACTGCCCGCACCTGGCTCCTGAACTTGGCTCCTGGCACGATCTCCTCCTGGGACGAGATGCACACTCGCTTCATCGCCAACTTCCAGGGCACTCATGACCGTCCTCCGGCCGTAGGTGACCTGCGCCGCATCAAGCAGCAGCCTGTCGAGACCCTGCAGAAGTACATCCAGCGCTTCAACAACGCTTGCCTCAAGATTCCCAGGGTGACTGAGGAGGCCATCATTTTGGCGTTCTCTGATGGTGTTCGCGACGTCAAGATGAAGGAAGAGCTGGCAATCCATGAAGAGTTGTCCACGTCTATAGAGTTGTTCAACTCGGCGACCAAGTGCGCAAGGGCTGAGGAAGGGCGCCTCTCCCTTCTCGAGCTCCCAGCATCGGACCCAGAAGAGAAGAAAGCCAAGGCCAAGGATGTGAAGCGTAGGGGAGCAGCTGTACTCGCAGCGGAGCCAGACACAAAGCACGGCAGGGACCGGCCGGAGTCGTCCAAGGGCAGCCGATACTGTGTGTACAACGATCTCCACACCCACAACACCAACGAGTGCCAAGAGCTCAGGGCCGTGCGAGAAGGCCGTGTCGGTCGACGTCCCGAGCGCAACGATCGGGGCTACGGCCGAGGCGGAGAAAGAGGTGGAGGACGATGGGACGACCGTGGCCCTCGCCAAGGGTGGCGTGACCGACCTCGCGAGGACCGCTGGCAGGACCAGCCTCGCGAGGGAGCTTGGAGAGATCAGCCTCGCGAGGACCGCCCGCATGGCAACGCAGGCCTTCCTCCTCTGCCACCACCACCAAGGAGGAATGAAGACCATCATTAGGATGAGGGGGCTGGGGGCTTCCAGGAGCCACGTGCAATCACTTGCATCCTGGGCTGTGCTCAGGCCCCAGCCTCACAGCGCATCTTCAAGCAATTTGCTCGCGAGGTGAATGCAGTCCTCCCCAAGCTTGAGGCCACGCGCCCTCTCAGGTGGTCTGCGTGCGCCATCACGTTCAGCTCAGCAGATCAGCTCAAGTGCACGGCAACGGCCGGTGTCCTCCCAATGCTTTGTTCCCCGGTCACCAGGACCCTCATCGATGGTGGAGCAGGAGTCAACGTTCTGTCCGTCGAGACGTTCAATAATCTCCAAGTGCCATATGATCAGCTTCAGCCAACCAAGCCTTTCTCAGGAGTCACTGATGGTTCCACTGTCCCGATAGGGCAAGTCCGCCTTCCTGTCAACTTTGGGCAGCGCAACAACTACCGCATCGAGCTCATTGACTTCGACGTCGCTCACATTCGCCTGCCATACAATGCCATCCTCGGGTACCCAGGCCTGGCCATGTTCATGGCAGTGACTCACCATGGCTACAACGTCCTCAAGATGCCAGGAAGCGGTGGGGTCATCACGGTCCCCTGTGAAGAGAAGGATGCGGTGTGCTCCCTCGAGCGCGCCTTCCAGGCCGCGTCGATCGAGGACCCGGACAGCAAGAGTGGAAACCTCCCTGGAGCAGCTCCCAAGAAGAAGAAGACATCACCTGGCTCAAGGCCTTAGGAGGCAGGCCCCTCCGGAGGCGCCGCGTCTGGACATGCGCCCGTCCAAGGGGCGCCACCCTCCATCGCATAGGATGGTGCGCCCGGTGCCCTCCTAGGGCAGGGCTCGGGGGCTCTCTCCTTGGGAGCCACCGACTTTGTCGAGGTCACGAGGGAGGCGCTTGGGCACAACTTGGAGTCGTGCTTTGCGGCACGCTTCCCTCAGGAAGGCGTAAGGAAAGAAGAACCCAACCCTGAGGAGTTCATCACCCAAGCCACTCAGGATGTGGAGGAATCGAGAGTCATGCGCGGCAACCGCCGTCTGCCCGGCGTAGCTCCCCATCAAGGCGAGGATGGCGGGCTGCGCGTATGCATCGACTACCCAGGGCTCAGTCGAGTCGCTTCTCAGGAGTGCTTCTGGCATTCGCGCGTGGGGCGTTGCGCGGGCCCACCGCATAGCTTTGTTCGCATGCCCTTCGGCTTGCCGAACTCAGCTGTAGCCCACCAGCGCCTGATGAGGAGCATTCTGGAAGCCCAGGTGGCCAAGCATCGCGCGTTCCTAGAGGAGATGGAGATGGACCTCAATGGGCCGCCCGGACCTCCTGAGCCTCCCGAGGCTTGGAGTCCCGAGGGGTCATGACGGCCGGCTTCTTCGCCCCGCACCACCAGCCGCACCAACTATCGTTTTGCAACAGCATCAGGTGACTTCTTTTCAGTTTTCGTTTCAGCTTGGAGCGCCCTCAGGGCTGCGTCATTCCCAGGTCGCGTGGGTCCGTCCCTACGGCATGTATCCGTTTTGCTTATATCTTCTGCTTATCTTGGTGGGGGCGCCCCTCGGGCTGCATCATCCCCAAGCTGCTCGGGCCTGACCTAGTGGCGTTTGCTTTCTCCGCATCTATCTAAGTTGATTTGCCTCTTTATGCTTAACCTACTCATGATTATCGTCTGCTGCCTACCACGGACCTCTCCGCTCTCATGCAAAGTGCTTGCACGTTAAAAGGGGGGTGCCTGAGCATCGCGACTCATGGGCTCTTACTGGCTCTCCAGCCCTCACCCCCTGGCCTTGACCCACGACATCGCAACCTGTCATACTAGCGCGGCTGAGATTGCTCGAGGGCCGGGACCTGATGACGTAGAGCATTTGCATTCTAACCACCTTGCAGGAACATACCATCCACAAAGGCCCAGAGCCAGGCGCAACCCGCCTTGAGGTAGGGCCTCATGAGTCCCACGCTGGCTCACGGGTGCCCAGATACACCTCTCCTAGCCCTACCATGCCGGCCACGTGTCAGGGCGGGGCTGTACACACCCCGGGGGCTCCTCTCGGAGGGGAGCCCCCTCCCACGCACCAGTGGAAGCACCATGCTCCGTGCTGGCTAACGACACTGCCAAGGAGCGGCTATACCCCTACACATATGGAAGCACTATGCTCCGCGCTGGTGATAAACAACTGAGGGCAGCCCACGGCTGTATCAACCTCAGGGAGCCCAGAGCTCAATGTCTGGCACCATCGCAAAGCCTCCCCCTGGGAGTGCCACGCGAGGGGGCTGGACACGGGGGTTGTGCCTGGGCCACGCCCGAGCACATGCTACCCAGCTAGGTCCCTCGGACCTGGTCATCGCGCGCCCCTCCCCGAGCGGAGCCAAGGTATGAAGACTCGTTTGAGCGTCAAGGGGGACTCCTGAGCATCGCGACTCAGGAGCATAACCGGTCACGTAGCCCCTCACTCCTTAGTTCCGAAAGGCTAACGGCAGTTGAGGTATGCGCGGGGCCGGCCCTGCCGACGTAGAACGACCAAAATCCTCTCCTCTGTCCCCTCCCTATTTGTTGTTTGCGCGTCAAGGGGGACTCCTGAGCATCGCGACTCAGGAGCCTAACTTGCCACGTAGCCCCTCACTCCTTAGTTCCGTCCCGGTGATCCGGTCGGGGCTAACGGCGGCTAAGGTATGCGCGGGGCCGGGCCCTGCCGACGTAGAACACAAGCAAATAGGAAGGAAATCGCAAAATCTAACAAATCCAGAAGCAAATATTACAGACCATAAATTGTTCGCACAATACCAGACACAAATTTAAACGCCTCCACGAGGCATCATGCATGTTGCATGAATCAAAGCAGGAAAAAGGCCGCGAGTAGATCAACCCTGGGCCGCGCCACCGCTCGTGGTAGAGTCGCGCTTGGCAGCCCCACCTCCTGGAGCTACGGGGCCGGCAGCGCCTCGCTTGGGCGCGGTGTTGAAGGCGCGGAACTTCGACAGCAAGGCCTCGACTCAACCCTTGATGGCTTCAGCAGTGGCGGCGGAGCGCTTGGCGTCCACGGGCTCCAGCAGGTCATCCAGGTTGGTGTCGGGGTTGCGGAGGTAGACGTGGTTGAGGATCCGCGTCAGTGGTCCGGAGGAGAGGACGCGAGCCTCGACTTCAGCCATCGGGCCGATGCCGATCACGACCTCCTCAAGCGCCTCGACGAGGAAGGGAACCAGCTTAGGAGGGCCTTCCTTGGCTCCGGCCAGTGGCTTCTCCAGGCCCCCGTCGTAGAGCGTTTTCAGCACTACGCGGGCCCTCTCTCGTACAGCACAAAGGCCGTGCGGTCTTCGGCCAGGATCTTCGCCCCGGCATCCAGCTCGACCCTCTCCACCTTCAGCGCCTGCTCCAACGTCTTCAGCCGGTCACGGTCGGCTGATAGTTCGACATCGCGCTCCTTGACAGCAGCCTCCTGAGCTTTCATCTCCTCCTTCTTCACCTAGCGGTTGCGAATCTCCTTGGCAAGCTCATCACGCAGCCCTTGCAATTCGCCCTCCAGCGTCTTGCAATGGCCCTTGGCGGTGGAAGCGTCCTTCAGCGCCTCGTCGCGGGCGGCCATGGCCTGGGAGGTGGCTTGCTTCCCCTCCTTGGAAGTCATCACAGCCTGGCTCAACGCCGCCCGGACGGAGGCATCAGAGCGAACCCAGCTGGAGACCAACTCCAGAGGCCCGGCCACCAGGCAGGGGGTCCGTGCTCCGAAGATCCTCCCGCGGCCGGTTCAGTTCGTTGGCAGCGCGGTCCAAGGTGGCAGAGGAAGCAGAGGAGACGGGGGCCGGCGGAGTAGGAGGAGAAGACGGCGGCGTAATCTTAACCTGGGAGGCAGGGACCTCCTGAGCCTTGGCAACCTCGGCGACAGCGTCAAGCACGGTTGCCTCCAGAGTCAACGGGGCCACGGGGGCTGACTCCTCGCCAGAGCGTTCCTGCTGGCCTCGCAAGGATGATCGGGTGGGGGACGCGGCCATGGCTGACGAGCCCGTTTCACGCGGGGTCGCCGCGCCTCCCATCAGCCTCTTCGTCACGGGCAGCAGTCTGCCCAATGGAGGATGTCAGGTCTAGACAGCAAAAGACAGGAGCAAGGCAAAATTCGAACATTTACTTGTTGACCGCCGTAGGATCCCACGGACTCCGGCCAAGCTTGAAGCCCGAAAGCCTCTTGCGGGGCTCAGCCCCGGGAGGCCCAGTTGTAGGAGAAGGCGCGCCTGAAGGGCTAGAGCTGACTTCGGCCAATGCAGGGGCCAGGGTAGACCCTTGGGGGATCAGCCCGGACCTGTCCTTCCTCGGAATCAGGGGCATGTCCTTCCCTCCCCGCCTGGCGTCGGCCTCGTCCTCGTCAGGCATGGAGCGGAGAGTGCTCGCCCTACGCCAGGGAGAAGTCTCCCCCGTCCCCTCGAAGGTCGCCTCCGAGTCGCGCTCCTCGTAATTGTCGTCATCTCTTTCCTCTTCTCCACTGGATTCACCAGAGGATAGGTTCACCGTCGCTGTCGCCTGACCCTCAGGATCCTCCGCCGGCACCAGGCTGATCCTGTCGAAGGTGGGCATGGCTTCAACCACCAGCTCCCAGTCATCACGGAGGAACAAAGGGGCCAGAGCACCCACCGGGCCTGCCACTTCCTCTCCAACCAAGCAGCGGAGAGCCGCGGTCAGGTCCTTGTCGCTCAGGGCGTCCAAGCTCAGGCGGAGGACGACATCCGCCTCCGCGAGCCTCCACAGTGGTCGCGAGTGCACCTGAAGAGGGGTCGCCCGGTGCGACAGAAACTCCCTCAGGAGCGAAGCCCCGGTCAGCTTCGCCGCCCTCAGGCTGCCCGGCCTGAGGTTGGCGTTCAACTTCTCCAACACCTGCTTCGCCCGCCGATCATCGAGCTTCGTGCGGGACCACGCCTCAACGGACTCGGGCAGCTTTGTCGGCAGCTCCAGCAGAGGGTTATGGCACCCAGCGTTCTCCATAACCCACTTGCTCCGGAAGCCCTCAGACCTCTTCCCGGCCTTCGAGATGGTGTTGGACTTGGAGTATGCGACGAAACTTGTGCATGCTGAGATATTGCCGCCGGAGACCCGGAGGGAGAAGAAGTGGCGCGGCAAGGCCACGGAGGGCGCCACCCCGACGTGTGCCTCGCAGTAGTAGGCGAAGATCGACAAGAGAAGGATGGAGTTGGGGTGGATGTGTAGAGTATGCAACTGATACTGGCGAAGGACAGCAAGGAAGAACTCAGAGAAGGGAGGAACCAGACCAGTGATGACGGCGTTCATGAAGAAGGGATAGAAGGTGCTCCCCTTGTCCTCCGGCTAGGCGGAGCAAAGACGGAGCGCAGTCTCCCCAACTCATTGATCTGCGACGCTGCCATCCGGCGCGTGAGGGCGAGATTCTTCTCCGTCTCATTGGGAGAGACCAGGTCTGGCGAGTACCAGGCCGATGCAGCCCCAGCCGGAGTCTTGCGGGGGGCCATAGTTCGCCGCAGGAGAAAGAATGCAGCAGATCTGGAGATTTTGGAGGCAGGTAGGTGGATAGCAAGGAAGGGTATCTGGAGCAAGGAGAACGAGGGTAATGAGGTAAGGCTAACCCAGAGCCAGCCTTTTGTCAGTCGAGTAGTTGCCGAGGCAGTGTGGGGAAGCGAAGACGCCCACGTCCAATCAACCACCACGTGGCGCCCAAGGCCGCAGGCTGATGGGGCCCGCGGCGCTCCGCACTTGCCCCTTCGCTTCTCCGCTAAGCCAAGTCCGAGCGCGCCTTGAGCCCGGGGGCTACTGTCGGCGTTCTGGGAACGGGGGTCCCCAGACTTGCCTGCCTGCGGCATGCGGCGTGGCTCAAGTGGTGGCCCAGTACGGCCCGTCTTCATCAGCACAAGACTCAAGACCCTCGCGAGGGTCCAAGCCTCGCGGGCGGACGACGCAAGGCTTCCTCAGGGATGGCCTCGCCAGGCAGGCTCGCGAGGAGGCGGAGAGATCAAGGCAGGGTACCTCGCGAGGTGCTCGTGATGCAAGCCATGACAAGCGAGGCTAGGCAGGCGCCAAGTGGGCGTCGGCCTGTGCAGTGTCCTTGTTTCCTCTTTGGTGTAAAGGGGACAAGCACAGACGTGGAGTACCGAGGCATTAGGCAAAGGTTGCCATTTCAGTGCAACGAGACTAAGACCAGCAGAGCGGCAGGATGGAGGTCACCGTGGAGCCCAAGACGGCTTCATCACCAGTGCTTTTGGCAGCCGAAGACCAACTTTAGTCAGGATAACTTGTACTATATGTTCCCCTTCAAAATCGCCGTTGTTGGCGCCCTTCCCGCTCAATATTTGGAAAGAGGCCTAGGGCCTCTATAAATAGGCCTAGCCACCATAGAGTAGGGGCATCTGGTTGAGTGCTCACTAGAGAGAGAGAGAGGCGATCGAACTCGCCCAAGCAGTTCATCAGACCAGCTCAAGAACACCTCTCGCGAGGCCGTTCTCCCTCTGTACTATTCATCACCAGCCCCTGAGGCAATCCACCACACCACACACTGGAGTAGGGTATTACACCACAATGGTGGCCCGAACCAGTATAAATCTCGTGTCCCTTGTGTTGTTCATCGTTTCCAGCTTAGATCTCACGAGGCGATCGGACGTAGATCGGTAGGGGAGAGATCTTCGTGCGCACCCCAGTGTTCGAACCTCAAGGGTCTGCCAGAACCCAACATCCAACAGTCCCCTCCCCCCCCCCCCCACTGAGCTACCCAAGGTGATTTTCTTTTTTGCTGATCTTGATTGTGGTTTTCATCTAAGTATGTGGTGATGAATAATGCAAAATTTTATTAGCTTCGATGCCATGCTATACATAGTGGTTTAAATAACTTGTGTTTCTTATACTAGAAAGTAATTATTCAGAATTTGTTTCTATTTCAATTAGAGCCCTGATGCAAACAAGGATTGTGTGGTTGTACATGTCACTCGCTATGAGGCGGATGACCTGAATGTATGCATTGGGAAAACAGATTTCTTAGGCTGTTGGATCCTGGAAGCCATTTGCGCTGATACCGATGTCGAGTTGTATTCCAGCCTCATTGTTGTCAGGCGTGTTGTTCAGGGTGTCCTGAAGCAGAAGAAGTTCAAAGCTACTCCTTCGTTTGTGAGGCATACCGTTCTTGTCAAGCTTATGCAGGAAGATTACGTGGCATGCCTCCACAAACAAGTTTATGAGTGGCAAGGCCACAAGGTTATCTTGAAGGTTCACAGGATTGAGCTGCTGCCGGACGTCCTTGATGATGCTCATGGCAAGGTCCGTCTTGTGTCCAGCCCAAATTAGATCGAGGCATGAAATAGTTTCCCCATCTAGTGTTTAATAGTAGTTTGGATTGTGTCTAATTATCCGAACCTTGCCTGTCATCGAGCCCTCTGGGCTAGTACTCTGTTTGAATCCGTCTATGGGAACTGCTGCTGCTTTTGTGTTCCCGTGAATCATGTGAGAACCATCGTAATTGTTGCCGAAACAGATGCATCCTCACTAGTTTTTTCATGAATATGGCATGGTAAGACATAAGTTGTCACGATTTATCATACGAGCAGTGTATGTTTGATGAAATAGAGTATTCATTCGAGAACTATGCGCCGACATATACATAAGTACTTGTAACACTATTGGTGCTACCCCACTTGTAAGCAGTTGTGCAAAACACGGCACATTGGCTCAACTCGCTTCAACACTAGGCTATCGACCAGCTAACAATGAACAATCTGCTGTCTGACATATAAGCAACTATGTACCTTGTAACAATGGTTCATGCAGTTAATTGAGGCCACAATGTAAATTCCAAACGTTCACACGCTAGTCCAGCGTTCATGTGGAACACTCGCATTAAACTCGGCTTCATAAAAAACTTGAAAGCATAAGTTAAGCAATTTTATACATCTCAATGATTCATAGAACATAACAAACATATACTAGTTCACAGCAAAAGACAAAGTTGTGAGAAGGTTTACAAATCGGGAAAAAACAAACAAGGCTTCTCTGAGCAAAGGGCCTCCCGGCAGGCTTAAATTTCCTAGAGTTCACTCTGGTTTTTTCTTGTTGCCACCATCCAGGGTTAGGTTCTCTCATTCCAGAATAACCAATTATAATTGTGTTCTCAGCTAGAATGCTGAACTGAACCATGTAGTGTAGTGACCAGCTGAAATTCTTGTGCATTGCACTAAATTTAAGCACCACTATTTGCAGAAATAAGTAGACCACAAATGACTCTTGTCCGCGCACCTGTCGAAAAAACCACCATGCAGCCATGCCAGCTAGTCCTCGGTCTATGGATGAACTGGTAGAAAGTGCATTCTGGACTAGGATGCTTTCGCTCGTCCCTGCACTACAATCAGGAAGTAAAATGTGCGAATTAGCTTCTTGTAGATTGCGTTGGTCATTCTACCTAGTTACTACCAATGTAGGAATACCTGGAACACTGGTGGTTAGAGGACGACAGCTAGGAATAGCCATCTCATTTTGTGCAGTTGTACTAAAACTGAGGTGTGTACTTTTGATTGCGCAGATATAAACGGTATGGAGACAAACATCCCTGTTTGTGCAAATACGAAATACGGTTATTTAAACAATGACAAATATTTGCAATGGCATATGATTAACAACAACATCTATTGTGTTATAATTGGCACTAGATTGACAGTATGAAAGTGCCCTTAAGTAAGTAGCATCACATTGCATCAACACTGCCACTAGATTAACATGCAGAACAATAGCATTAGTATTACTGTCATGAGAGTAGCACACGGTCAGTAAATGTGCAATCAAATTTGTGCAGTTCCACTGGGATGAAGCAATGTTAGCGGTGTGAGATTTAAGTGTAACTGCAAAAACACAATTCATGGGAAATAAAGCAAGATAGACGCACTTCATAAAATGGTGGTGGCATTGCTTCAATTTATCGACGGCACTAGACCATTACATATAGTGACATTAGGTGGCATTGCTTAATGCTTCATGTGATTTTACATTAACAGTAGCGATATGGGCATAGGGACAGCAGCGGCAAACACTCAGGCAGCATGTCTGCATTTGTCCCATTTTTTATCTCCTCGGCGACATTTTCCTATGTGAGCACAGGAAATCTAGACCTGCTCATTCTCATTTGCGTTGTTCCCCAACACCCCTCACTTTCTTTCCTTTTTCAACCAAGAGATAGGTCCCTTCGCCATCCACCATGCTTTCTTCGCCTTTTCAACCAAGAGACTAGTTGGGTAGCCAGTATCTACTACTTTCCCTCGCTTCCTCTTAGAACCAAGTCCTAGATTCATGCTACAGCTTTCCCACTTGCTTCCCTATTTGAACCAACTCTTAAAGTCGACTGTATGAACTAGCTTTACCACCAATAATAGTAAAAGTCTAGGTGGATTTGGAACAGCGGACGGAAGTAGGAAAAGATCCACATGCAGCCAAGTGGGGAGCTGGGGCAGTAGAGCAAGGCAGGTTTCGAAGGAATATATATCTGAGGGTCGTCGGCATGTGGCACCGACGGTGTTGGGAGGCCGCATCTTGTCCACAATACCGCAGGGCAGAAGAAGGGGTCGGAGGCCCTCCCGAGCCGGCACTCTCTCGGAGAGAACAGCACGGCCCCCGATTGGGACGCGCAGGCAGCTGTTGGTCTCCTCCCTCGCCACTGACGACAGCGTGAATGATGCACCTACACCCCTGCCCTGGTCGAGGTGGTTCAGCCGGATTTGTGACCAGCCGTGAGCAGAGAGAGTGTGGACACCTATGTCTTGCTTAGATCTGGAGAGCATGAGAGAGTGAAAGAGAGGAACCCTAGTAAAGTAAGCGCTAAGGCTCCTTCTTATATATATAGTGGAGTGTTTTGTTGTACCAGCTTCAAAAAAAGGCGGTCCTACGTGTACCGGCGAGTGGGTGTGAGAGAACTAGTGTGTGCGTGCACCGCTTCTCTTCGTGAGAGTACAATATACTATGCCCAAAGAATGTTTGCCACAAGAGTAATAGTATAAGTGTGTGACATGTGAGCTAAAATAAAATGTGCGCGACGTCTTTTGTTTTTTAGAAGTTCTGAGGGTAGGGTGTGAAGAGCACATATGTGTGTGACGTCTACATGCAGATAGACGGTGGGTGCGAGAGGACTCGGGAGAGTCATGACTCGTGAGGGTGTGTGTGCGCGTGAGAGAGAGGGGGCATGTATCAATGCAATGCATGTGTCCCTAAATCATTATCCGACAAACGTTCGCCACAAGCCTTTTCCCGACGAACGCCGTAAGAACCATTAGATCGGCATCCGACAGTGTCAGTTTTGCCATGTCATTTGAACAGCCACTCCTCCTACACACAAATCTTCCAGGGGAGTGTTAGCAACTGCCGTATGCTCCCTCCGTTCCAAAATGTAGTGCATATAGCTTTGTTGAAAATTCAAACCTCGCAAAATTTTACCGAGTTTTCGTGTACCAAAATGCACATATAGATTACCCAGTATGTATCATTTCATTCATCTTCGAGAGGTAACTATAAAGATGGGGAAGGAGTCTACAAAGAAAGACCGTCGTATCACCTGCAGCAATTTCAACCATCCTTTGGTGTGGAGGAATATCATAGGAACTCTATATGATATGATTTTTATAGGATTGTTTCCTTTAGAGCCAATTGGTTCATAGGAATAGATTCATATACTCCACATTTCAAAGGAAATAAACATGATATCATTTTTATAGCTTTAGAGCCACTTGGTTCATATGAATGGATTCCTATACTCCCATAATTTCAAAGGAAAATAAACATTAGCGTATATTCAATAGAAAAGTTCCTATGATGTGAACCAAATGACATCTCTTTTCTAATCCCTCCTTATAGGAATTCAGATACATGTCATCTCTAGATTCAATAGAAAAGTTCCGATGATGTGAACCAAACGACATCTCTTTTCCAATCCCTACTCATACAAATTGAGATACTCCACGTCATCTCTTTCCCTACAACTTCCATGTATACATCTTCTATTCCTAAATAGCTAGTACAACCCACTAGTAGCTTTTTTCCAAGACATGCAACTATGGCACAAGAACTATATAGTATGCGTATAACTTTGAAAGAAGGTCGCTGGATGAAGCGAATCCGACAGTGCAGAGATGGCAAATCCGAGCACTACTGGCTGTAGAATATCATCAACATTCCACCAGATTCTGCCACGTACAATTTAGAAGACTCCATGGTTGAACTTAAGCATAATGCACAAACCTCAAAACACAAGTACTTCTCCTTTGTTCTAGAATCTTCCGTATCATAATTTCCCAAAAAAAATTCTAAATTAATTGCCATTATTTGTTTTTTACTTAATGCTTTGCAATGCACAACCCCATGAATCTTAACATTTTTATAAAACTAATTGATTTTGAAAGAGATGAACTATAAGACCGAAATGAACATCTACATCATGCATATATGACTCAAAGCTTTACATGCTATAGCGTGTATTTATTCATAATTTGGTTTCCAAATCTCATGCGTTCAATGCATGTGTACCTTACTAGTTTTGAGTAGCGTAGCAAATTTCACGTGGCCGTGGGTATATCAAAATGCAGGGCCCATGCATCATTGCCTTTCAGTTGAACCTATGTCCACAATTTTTTGTACGTATATATCCACTGGTCCCCGAACCCAAAATGTTGCCTCGTTCCCGTAAAACCAAGCGGCCAACACATATTAAGGTGTCGACTCAAACTCAATACCTCTCCCATTTACTACGACGTGGCCCCACATACCCTAGTACTCCTACAAACCCTACCGCCGCACGCATCATTGGTTTTCTTCAAGATGACGAGAGAGAAGCGGATTTGTAGTGCAGGCACTTTCAAAAAAAAGGATTCGTAGTGGAGGCCCCTACCCTAGGTGCCCTAGGTAGCTGTCACACACATCATTGGTTTTCTCTTTTCTTTATGCTCTTGCCCCTAGAGTGAAATGATGGTTGCTTCGTCCTTCCAGCTTAATGCGGGAAAGGTGGGGCTTTGTGATTTGACCCCTCATTGCTCATTTACTACTACTGCGGCGCTACGACCGGGGTGCCTCCAATTCCAATCGCTGCTCCAAACTGCAATTTGGTGCATCGCACGTGGAAGAAGACGGTGGATGAGCCACATGTCGGCCAAAGGGGTCCTGTTAAGTGTGTCGCCATTTCGTGTGCGGACTGACCCTGCTTGAGTTGCTACGCCAACACGATAGGAGCAGCTTACCACTTGGTTTTGCTCATTGGTGAATCCCGACTATATTGATCTAAAAAGATACATAATGTACTACCCTCTCCGTCTCGATTTATAGGGCGTGCACATAGTTTTAGGTCATCCATTTGACTAACTAAATATGAGTTACTATGTCACAAAAAGTATATCATTGGATTCTTAAGCCGATGTAGTTTCTAAAGATATATTGTTCATCACATATATAGCCAGTTAAATTCTCAAACTAGAACGACATGCGTGCCATGTAAACCGATAGGAAGGAAGTAGTAAAAATGAGGTGATTTTACCGAGCAATCGGCGGGGGAGCATGGCCTGTCATGCGGTCCCACGTGTCATGATGTACCAAGGCTATGCGTGTGTCCCTCTTGAGGCAGGACAATGGCAGAAGCAATACTACGTGGTTTTCTTGAAGGAGATGATGGCGAACCGAAGTGTGAAATAATGGTTGCTTCATCCGTCTGGGAAGGTGCGACACTGTGATTTGATGTCTCATTGCTCATTACTACTACTCGGGCGGTACGACTGGGGTGCGTCCCCCTATTGTTCTGCACTGTTATTTGGTGCATGACACTTTGACCCGGTTGTTATATGTCCCACATGTCAGCGAGAGGAAGTACAGAATTCATGGAAGCGAGCATCGACGGAGGAGTACAAGACAAGACTTGGTTTTTGCTGCTTCGTGCGATCCATCGATACAAACCCGGACTAAAAAAAGGTGAGGGCGGGTATTTTCCCGCGCGGCAGGCAGGGGAGTTTGGCATAGTCTGTTCGAGGCAAGCAGGCAAGAAGGGAAACAAGCAAATAAAGGCTGAGCGACTTAGTTTTGGGAAAATCTGATTTTACGGAGTACGTACCTACTATGGAGGTAGTACTACTTACTACTCCCTCCTTTCCGGTTTCAGCGCTCCTATACACACGATGCCGTGCAGACGACTTGTGCATGACAACACATATCAAACCATTCATGCATACTATCCAGCACATATCAGCGGTTGGACTGCCCATCGTCCTAGAGTCATGCACATATCCATCGTCTATGTCGCGCTTTCGTTCCGGTTTATAGGGCTCATCTAAAAAAATCGTTTTTCTGTTTTGTAAGTCTCAATTCTACTACTAGTAGTAGTACCATCACATGTTGGATTTCGATGTGCGTTAAATCACCCGATGCAAACAGTGTCAAGAGAAAACTCACCAATGCATGTAGAAGTTCATGGAAATTTAGTGGTCATGCATGCATTCATTCTATTAATGCCTCAGTAAACATAACTTCTTGAGAAAAACGAGCGTACTAATTACTTGTGCAAACTACGAAATTAATTCCACCACTCACCGTCTACCTTGGTTGGAGAGATTTTGAAATTGAGCCATAATCTAGAAAGGATGGAGTAGTAACTTTTGTCTCGATTACTATTTGTGGCCTTGTATAGATGCAAAATGTATTTTTCATAGTCGCCTTGTATAAGTAAATGGAGGGCGTACTAAGGGACATATATTCCAAACAATATGGTAATCTCTCTAACCAAGGTAGGGACGACGAGTAAATGGAGGGAGTAGTAAAATTTTCTCCTCGTCCTGCGAGCCACCGCGTGCGTGGGAGCGGGCGTAAGGCGTACTAGTAAGCAAGCTTCACCTCATCCTGTGAGCCATCGCGCCCGTGGGCGGGGGAGACGGCGTACTAAGCAAGCCTATCCTTGTTCTGCGAGTTGATGGGACACATCAAAAGTACTCCAGTGTATAGAGCCTTGCCTCTAAGGTAGGCCCCACATGGTTTGCCTCTTTTTTAACATAACGCGTGAAGTCGCAATTTGTTTATTCACCTGTGGTAGACGATCCTCCGGCCATCAAGTGGACAACCAGTACACGTGTCAAATTACCACGTGGGCTGCCTTTTCGTACAGAAATGAGCTCCACCGTGTACCCGCGTGGGTGTGGTTGGGAAAAATACGGGAGTACGTGCGCCGTGCGTGCACCTCTTCTCTTTGTGCACGTCCCCCACCTACGTGGGTGTGTGTGAGAGAGATACAAACCTAGACATAATGCGCCGTCCATCCCCATGCCTCCGCCCAGTCTAACCACCAGTCACCACCACGCCCCACTCCTCCTCACCTTATCTCTCATCTTTCTCCCTCCATTTTTATATACAAGGCCACTATCAAAATTACAATGCACGGGCCTTGTATACAAAAATGGAGGGAGTACCATTTTTCGATAAAATTCTCAAGATACCATTTTTTCGATAAAATTCTCGAGATATCATTAGCTTTTACACATGGGATTACTCCTGCATGGGTCAATCACAACAGGTGTTTTGTTAAAAAAATGCATCTTGATGTTCTGTGCAATGCACGAGCAGCTTGCTAGTCCATGAAAACAACACATGGCAAAATTTCACGGCGAACAAGGGATTTGAATCTGCTGGGAGGGGCTGTTTGGCTTTTGGCTGGGGTAGCCAAAATATTGGTGACCCTTTTGTCCACCGGTGCCTTTGTCACCAGTGAACGAGGAATGGCTCGGGTGCTCATGCATCCTCCAGCATGCATGTTGGAGACGAGCTTGTAGGAGTTGTGCCTTTTTTGTTCCACCACGCCGCCCGAGCCGGCCGCAGACTGACCAGCGGCCCGCAAATTACGCCATCCAACCGTAGCCGCGCACATTATGACAGCAACTCAACCAACCGGACGGAATTCATGCAAACACGGCGATATTTCATATAAACAATGACGAAAACCATATAAAATACCGGATTTTCATACAAACATGACGAATTTCATTACATTCAAATGAACTACGCAGTGCTAGTTCTGGACAACACACGTATATAATACCTGGCCTAAATGGTCGCCCGCCGATCCATTTGTGTTCCTCATGATCGGCAGCACGATCACCGGACTTCCGGGAGCCCCGGAGGTATATGCTTCAGCGCAAAGGACGACTTGCTTCCCCACTGCCCAACTGATATCGATGCCCAAGATGATGGTGGAAGGGGGCTTCTCTGCTTTTGTGGAGCCCATGCAGGGTCGACGAAGGTCCTCGCAACAAAAGGATCCGGCAAGTCACCTGTTGTGTACGCCGGCGTCGCCTCCGCGGTGGCCTTCATGGGACCCAAGTGGTGGTAGCCTCCCGTGTTCTACTTCTCCTTGATGATGGCAGCAGACGCGGAGGCGCTCGCCACCGACTCGTCGCTTTCCGCACACCCGGCTTCTGTCGCTGCTTGCATGGCGCGGCCACCGGCATGGCAGTCTTGGCCACAAAAACGGGAGATGCGGTCGCAGACACGGGAGGTGCGGTATGAGGTGGCAGCATGGACGGCAACGACGACGCCCGTGCGTCGCTCCTCGTCGAGCTGGCCTGGAGCGGCAAGTTGCTGAACCGCGCGCCAACTTGGGGCAATAACTGGTTCCATCGGGCGAGGGGAGGGAGGTGGATCAGCAAGCTACATAGCTCGTATCCAGCGGGCTCGGCGGGCCACCCATCCGGCTTGGATGAAGGATAACTACTCTTCGTAAGCCATTGTAAGAGTGGACAAAATGGTGAAGGAGGAGATAGGGGAGCGGCGGAGGTGTGCGATTCTTGGCCGGCGTTTGGCCTTGTTTAAATAGGAGATTAAATAGACAGCGGACGGGAGGAGCTCGGCTGATGTTGCGTTTAATGCCGGCCCAGTCATGAACGGACATGTGTCCAGAGTGGGTTTCTCGGCTTCCACACGGGCGGATTTCATGGAGGCGTTTGAATGCGGCAAGGAGGCGTGTTCATCCGGGCGTGCAGCGAGTGGCGCCCTCGACTCTGACATACGACACCGCGCTGTTCTTCCACTAACGTGTGGGCTCTTTGGGTACATGGCCTGCATGTCAGTGACCCAACGCAGGTATCACATGGCAGAGGAACTTTTGGTGGGCCAGGGCGGTCAGAAGCGGGCATTTCATAAACCGATGAATGTTCATTGAGTGTGACATCATCTACTCCATGTAGATAAGCCTACTATATAATATAAGAGAATTTTAAAATTTCCATATATACGTTGATAGCCCGTTCGATATGTTGTGATTCATAAAGACCGATGCAAACATCAATGTTCTGCTTATCACAGATAAGATTGATTAATACCCATAACAATCCATGCCCTTAACAAAGGATGCATGCACGTATAGGTTGAGCATGTGGCTTGTGTCGTGTGTTGTGTGCATGCAGGCGTGCGAGTGTTGTGTGCATGCATGTGTACGTTTCAGTGTTGCATGCATGTGTGCGTACGTGCGTGTGTTCGTGAGTGCATGTGTACGTGTCAGTGTTGCACGCCTGCATGTGTGTGTGTGTTTGTTATGTGTACGTGTTAGTGTTGCACACCTGCTTGCGTGCGTGTGTTCGTGCGAGTGTTGCATGTGTGCATGTGTACGTGCAGGGTGAAGCTACATGTCAGTTGACTGACTTTGTCATATCTGGTTAGTAGATTTTCCAGCCGTTGGATACGAAATCAAGGGCGTGCAGTTTATCTTCAACCTCCACCCCCATCAGCCTCCAGCCACCACCGGCCGAACCGCCGGCCCCCGCCACCCGCGGCTGGACCGCGCCGCCATGCCGCCCCGCCCGCCCTGAAACCACTACCCACCACCGGTCCGCCGCCGCCTAGGCCTTCCCTCTAGGCCCTCCCGCGCTGAGCTTTTCTCCGGCGATCCCCACGCCATCGCCCAATCACCGCGCCCCCCACCGCCAGCGACTGCCAACCAGAGGTCTCACGACTTCGAATCCCCACCGACCACTAATTTATTACCATTTATGTCCTTCATATATGCGCTGACAGGTGGGCCCTATGGTAATGTGCGCTGCTGAATGTGGACCATTTGACTGGTCAATTTATCGTGTCATCAACAAATTACGGAGCTGTATGGTGAGCCAGTGACCATATGATCACCCTAAAATGTATTTTATTAACACAGTACAGACTCAAACTACCATTTATTTCTTTCATATACGCGCTGACTGGTGGGCCCCACGGTTACGCTCCCCGATGGTGCAACACTAGTTGCGCCATATGGAACGTTTGACTGGTCAATTGATTGTGTCATCAACAAAATACGGAGCTGTACGAGTGAGCCAGTGACCATATAATCACGACATGTATTTTTTTAACACGGTACAGACGCAAGGGCTCATATATACGCGCAAGCACTCACCGCTATAAGTACACACACGCAGACCTTACCCCTATGAGCACCTTCGAGAGAGTGAGCCAGCATATGATCTTGAGATTTTACAAAGTCACAATAGGTGCCTCGTAGTCGAATGGAACGTCTCCTCCCACTGAACGCACATCGCCAGAAAATACTAAAATTAACCAAGGATAAATGCGAGCACCGGGACTTTAACCCTGGTGGGCTCGAGAAACCACTGTCCTCCTAACCATCCAACCATAGGTTGGTTAGCACCACAAAATGTATGTGGTGACCGTGATAAGCTTATTCTGAAGTCCAGTGACCATCTCGTGCTTTTGCTTCAAGTACAATGACCGTAAGTGTCGTCAACAAAATACGGAGCACGCATCAAATACAAAGTCCGCCAGTGTCATCAACAAAATACAGAGACGTATCATGAGCTAGATACTATATGATCACCACGAGAATGTATACGGTGACCGTAATGAGCATATTCTGAAGTCCAGTGACCGTATTGGTCTTTCACTTGAAATACAGTGACCGTCACGCGTGAATGTGTCATGGGCATGCATACTTTTAGAGGGCCGAGAGATAGTTTGTGTGCATACGTGAAAGTGGTGTAGAAAGAGGGGGTGTCCGGTGGAGACAAGGAGAGATATGCCCTTCGTCTCTCTTCCCCGTGACTAATATTTTAGGAGAAAATATAAACATTCACAATGCAGAACAAATATTTTTGGATGCACCATGCAATTAACTTTCATGTATAACATTGTACTATTGTATATGCTTATTTTCTTAGTGGCCGATTGCCTTGTGTGGTGTGGTGGGCACATTATTTCTAGTTGGGGTGGGCACATCACTTCTAGTTGTGGTGGGTCAACATGAGGACTCATGGGTCGGTTCCATCCTGCGCCACATAGGTTGGACCGAGACGCATTATACGAAGACCCATGTGGAGGACTCGGCGTACAACACAAAGCTACCAGAGTCATGGAGGACTCTATCCCCACTGGTGATAAGCCGACTATATATGATTTGTAACCCTAGGCCCCGAGTATGTTATAGAATCTTGGGGGCTAGTTCATCAATAGTATACACACACGCACAATGCCTGGTATTCACGTGTACTTTGTACACACCCCTATCACTAATATACAGTACCAAGAGTAGGCTTTTTCCTCAACTACAAGGGTCCGAACTAGGGTGAAACTTTGCCTCGTATTACCATCCAGCCTAACAGTCAGGGATATCCTACCGAATGATCTGATGGAATCATACCTTCCAACTACTAAGAGAGAGGTGTGTCTGGGGGGGTCGGGTGCAATGTGTTCGAGAGAGGCCTAAAGATAATGTGCGTGCGGGAGACACGTAGGCACATATATGTGCGTATAGAGGGCTAGTAGAGACTGTGCATGTGTATATATGCATGGGAGATAAATAGTCTTTTCCAACTGAGATTAGTGAAGAGTGGGTCAGAAAGAGAGAGGGAGATATAGAGAGAGCATGTGCGTGAGACACCCCGACACCCCGGAGAGATTATGAGTATGTGTGAAAGAGAAATGCCTATGCATATAAAGTGTGTGCACTTACGCGTTAGATAGAGAGATATATAGCACATTTGTGAGAACGGGCCAAGGCATAGTGCATCTACGTGTAAAAGGCGGTTCTACGCATTAAATTAAGATATAAATGACATTATTATTATTGGATGAGATCATGAATTTTGCAATTTGCGTATGAACGAAAATCTGTCTATCAGACACCCATACTCTATTGAATTCTAGCATGTGCATGTGTTTATTTCATATTACTGATCCATAGAGTGAGAGCGGTTTGAAATACAAGCAATGCATTGCTTTTGCAATTCATATATAAACATTAATTAGTGCACTCCATGTTGTTAGTGTGAAGCACTTTATATATTCGTCACTTACATGGATACATTCCAAATTGCTAGATACGGAATAGAATACATGTTGAATTCAACATAAAGGGGGTTTCGAAGATTCAAATTCATAGGAAGTGCATTCATCTATTTTAACCCGAGATAATGGCATTTGTAAATTAGATCTAAAAGGGGGCATCAATCTTTGTTGTGCGTTTGAACCGCTATATATTCATACGCCTGTCTAACTATTTTTTTGCAACCAAGGAGATTACATCTGGAACCATGCATGAACTAAGGTAAGTTGCATATTTATTAATATATACTCATGTACAATGTATATTCAAATATACCCCCTCCATTCCAAAATAATCGTAGCTTTAGGATTTCCAAGAGTAAAGATTTGTGAAGTTTGACATATCCTGAAAGTTCAATACCTAAAACGTTAATGCTTCTGCTCCCAAATATTGAACGAAGCGCCAAATAAGCCTCTGGTCACACAAAACCGCGCGAGATTAATGTTTGGTGGTAGAAAATTATTGTCCTAACTTTGGCCCGTGTAGCCTATTGGCCCAATGTCCAAAGGTCTAAACCGGGGTAGGTTTGTAACTTCACCAAGACGCCAGTCTCAACCACCTCCGAGAGGCATTCGTACGCTGTGGGCGCCTAAACACCCATGCGCTCGGCCGAAATCTATCCCGCCCGCCATTTGGGACACCTGAGATTACTGTCCTACCCCCAACCTGCAATATGTCCAAAATTTTAGATGGGGTCAAAGTTTGTAACTTTCCCCAAATTTCAAACAAGCGCGTCCCAAACCGAAACATTGTTCCCCCTTGTATCCCCCTCCCTCCGTTTCCCCATTCATACTTCGTGGGCGCCAAAACGCCCTTTCCACCAGCCGTGAAACCCCAGCCTCCTCCGTCGTCCACCCCATAGCGCCCAATCCACCGCCGCCCTCCTCCATCACGCCGGAGCCGGTACCCCAACGTCGTCGTCCAACGCAACTGCAACCGGAACGCCCTCAAGGACTTAGCAGCTGAAGCCGAGGCAGAGCTGCCTCCACGACGCCGATGCTGACATGCACCGTACCAGAGCCACTTTGACCATGCCATCCTGCGCCTCACCGCTGCCGCTCCACTGTCGCAACCGTCCATCGCATCGGAGCTGTTCCCGCTACGCTGTCGTTCGCCGCCTCGGATCTGGTTCCCCGCCGCCTACAGACGGCCACCGCACCACACTCAACAACTTGGCCATGGCTTCGCCCAAGGCTCCACCGTCCTCCACAACTTCTCGTTTCCAGCGAACCACAAGAAGATCGTTGGAAAAAGAAAAGGAGAACTTAACACTGTCAGCAGAAAGAGGTACTCCTCTTCCCTTATTCTTGCAAATCTTACGTCTCTGCTCATACCGTATTCATCCCACAAAAGAAACTAGTTGAGCGCTTCTTACTACATTTTCTTCATGATACTAAATGCACAAGGTTTCCTCCCATTGACTATTTCACCTTTGCTAGAGGTCAATAGCCCGCCTGGATTTCAATTCAGGGTCAGTCGAACCGCAATTAAAAGAAGCAGCTCCCGCTTAGGCGCGCAAAGCACCTAGTCCGCCTGTTCACCAGGGAAGCGGCATATCGGTGTCTATCATAGGTGTGTGGGGCACAGGAGCTGCTTGCGCCCGATCTAGAGCTCGGCGGGGCTTGAAGGGATGGTCGGGGGGCGGTGCCAAGCACGGCGGTGCAGTGAGGTCGAGGGGAGGGCGGAGGCATGGGACTGGGCCGGTGGTCGTTGGTGTTTCGAGGAAGATCGTAACACTGACTGGCTAGAGGTAGATGAAGGTGATCTTCCCATTCTTTGTACATGGGACGATGTAGAAAAAATGGACTGACCTATTTGTTTTAAGTCGACTGTTATTTTCATAGAATCCTGTAGTAATTTCGTGTGCCATGCATGTTGTAGAGCTATCATATGTCTCCCGTCATTTATTTCTCACCGGCCTGCTATCTGCTACCTTTACACTTGTAACGCCCCGGATTCGATGCGCCAGGTGTCTGCCAGTTATTCACCAGCGTTGCCATGTCATTTGCTTGCGTGTTGCATTTTATCATGTCATCATGTGCATTGCATTGCATACGTGTTCGTCTCATGCATCCGAGCATTTTCCCCGTTGTCCATTTTGTGATCCGGCACTCCTATGTCATCCGGCGTCCCCTTCTTGTCTCTTTTCGTATGCGGGTGTTAAACATTCTCGGAATGGACCGTGATTTGCCAAGCGGCCTTGGTACACCACCGTAGACCGCCTGTCAAGTTTCGTGTCATTTGAAGTCCGTTTGATACTCCAACGGTTAACCAGGTAACCGTAAAAGGCCTCTTTTGTCTTGCAACCCAACATCCCTCCAAAGTGGCCCAAAACCCATCCAAACCCCATCCATGCTCTCGGTCGTTCGATCACGATTGTGTGGGCGAAAACCGCTCCTCATTTGGACTCTCCTAGCTCCCAGAATCTATAAATAGGTGCCTCCCCCACAATTTTCGCGGATGAAACCTAGCCCTCTCCCTCCTCGCGCCGCCGGACATGTCCGCCCGCAGCCGGACGCGTCCACCACCGCCCAGCCACGTCATCCGGCCAATAGGAAGCTGCCACGTCACCCCGCCGCCGCCGCTAACCAACCGGCGCCTGCCACCTGTCCGCCGCCGCCGCCCGCCTCCGCCGGCCCGCGGGGCCCGGATCCGCCGCCGCCGCCACCCAGGGTCGCCCGCGCCCGCGTGCCTCCCACCGGCCAGCGCTCGCCTCCGCCGCCGCCCGGACGGCGCTCGCCTCCGCCGCC